>NC_085096.1:190000-235000 GCF_963422355.1 Corticium candelabrum
TACTTCATCATCAATACTTGATAGATCTAAGCCCTTTGCTTCCAGTGGAGCACGGAACTGACAAATGATGTGAGCCACAGCAGAGCTGATCCCTCTACAAATAGCATCATCGTCATTGTTTCCCAGCCACGTTTGAGTATCTAGTTAAACTAGGATGGATCGGAGCATGTTGGTGTCAGACCATTCAAGTCGTTCACGTATTTCACAATCTAGTCTACTGAGATCAGCTAGTACTTCCTTCTTGCAAGCTATCATGACTGTTTCTCTGTAGTGACGGAGCTGAAAGCCTTGGTAGCTCACATTGTCACCTTCAAAATGGAGCTGCTGGCTGAGACGCTTTTAGTTGCAGGCCATTCCTCAGGAGGGGATAGAACTAAGTTGCTTCAGCAATGCGCTTAAAAGCTGTGCTTGATGGCATGGGCCACATCAACACCATCCTCTTGCAATGACAAGCTCAACACAGCTGGTGGTGTAAGGATGTCAATGTACAGGGAGCATCCAAGCAGAATGCGGACTTCTGTCCATCTTAACAAGTAGCCTTTCAGCCTTTGTTTGTCAAAACTCCTAAGGGATTTGTCCTCTTGAAGATGTGTCAAATGTGACATGTATGCACCATACCTATCCTGGATTCACTGCAGGGCTTTCCGCTTGTGAGCTATCCACCTGCTAGTTAGCGAGCGTCACTCTAACAAGTGTTTACGCCTGTGTAGGTCGTATATCTCTGCAATGGCTACTGATATCTACTACCCTAGTTGCATGATGTAAGCAGTGGTCGAATATTGGGACCTTTGAACATTGTTAGTTTCAGAATAGAAGGTCAAAAAGCTAGAATGCACGCTCTACTTGAGGCATACTTGTGTGTAAGAAGATGTTAGAGTACGCAAAGGCCGTTACTAAAGATCTTAGAGGGTCACTAAATAAAACATCTGGTGAAATCGCAGTCTCATTAGCACTTCCTGTGTAAAAGGTCAACAAAACTGAAGAGTAGTTGCACATAAGTTGCTAGACTAGAGTAGATAATGAGCACAGCAGTAAGGTGCTCTCTTTAGTTCATATTGCAACAAAATACACCTTGTAACATAATTACAGATAAGACAATAACAACCTAATATTATTAGTGGTTACAGCAACTTAGATATGCTATGCACATGTCATCATCACTTTCTGCTATATCATATGACACCTTCTGAGAACAATTTCATGCAAAAGGAACAGCCCCATGCTATGACAACCTCAGCTCAACACAATTAGACATTGATCGGCCAATGTCAGGCTTTAAGAAATATTATGTCGGCCAAACATCACATTTAGTCAGCTGTTGGCCGATAGCCGGCAGTTATATTGGTCTCTGCACTGTCTGTCTCACTTACTGGCTGTCTGTCTGTCTGCATTGACTGGTTGTCTGGCTGGCTGGCTGTCAGTAAGTCTGTCTATCTGTTTGTTTCACTAACTGTCTGTTTGTTTCACTAACTGTCTGTTTGTCTCACTCACTGTCTGTCTGTCTGTTTGTCTGTCTGTCTGTTTGTGTCATCTGCCTGTCTGATTGTTTGCAGTCTGTTTGTCTGTCTGGCTGTTTGTCTCACTTACTCTTTTTGTGTTTAGGTTCCTGCAGTACGATCTCGGAGAAAGCGTTCGCTATCAGCCGAAACCTGGTTGGAACACAAGCCTGCTTCTAGCCTCAAAACGGGTGACTAACCAATCATTGCATCTTCCACCCACACACATCTCATACTACATCCATTAGTCAATAGTTTACCTTCATATCTCCAATACACATTTGTACAATACAGTAACACTATTGGGTATGGCTGTTGTGTTTGCTGTAGACACGGTTCTACAGCCTCAACTGAAAAAGAAGAAAACAGTGCAAACGCCAAAGCTAAAGCATTTGAGGGAAGAAACTGGAGGCTGTTCGAAATATGTGTTGACTCATCAAGAGCAGGACTCACAGGGAGAAGTGGAAACGCGTCTATATAAAGTAAAGATGACAAGTGACGGACAGACAGACAGACAACAGACAGAAAGGTGGACAGATAGTCAGACAAACAGACAGAACGGTGGACAGGCAAACACACAGACAGAAAGGTGGACGGACAGACAGAAAGGTGGACAGACAAACAGACAGACAGACAGAAAAGTGGACAGACAAACAGACAGACAAACAGACAGAAAGATGGACAGACAGACAAACGGACAGAAAGATGGACAGACAGACAAACAGACAGAAAGGTGGACAGACAGTCAAACAGACAGAAAGGTGGACAGACAGTCAAACAGACAGAAAGGTGGACAGATAGACAGACAGACACACAGACAGACAGACAGAAAAGTGGACAGACAGACAAACAGACAGAAAGGTGGACAAACAGACAGACAGAAAGGTGGACAGACAGACAGACAAACACACAGCAAGACAAACGAACAAATAGACTGACGAAACGACTCTTTAGAAAGATGCTCAATACTACAAGTCATATCGTCATTCCAGGGCGAAGTCTGGAAAACTCGTGGTGGCGGAGCTGCCATGCAGTTTACTGACATCGAAAAGCTGAAGTCCGAGGATCCGATCGCAACAGAAATGTGAGACGAACAAACAGAGCTAGAACACAGTTTTACATCACGTTACTGACGATCTCATATTGTGATACAGAAGAGAGAGGCGCAGCCATTCTGCACCCCCTAGCTGCAGTTCGGAGTCAGAGTTGAGCGTTGACTGTGCGAGTGACACAACAGACGTTGGAACAAGGGTATGACACTCACTCACTAGCCACACCCACGCATTTATCAAACTTGTCACACCCACGCATTTATCAAACTTCTGTCTTTCAGTGTGGGTATGGCATCGAAGGTCGTGCAGGATCAGTACCCGGATATACGAATGCGTACGCAGAGAGATCGCCTGGAAAGTAGGTCACACTGTGATGCGACTAATCGTGACGTCGCAATCGTTCTGTGATCGTAGGAAATCGAAATGAAGACGAGTCGGTACGTGTTGGTAGAGAAATTAGAGGCAGACTGTCTGGCTGTTGATTAGATGCTAGAAGATGTGCTTATTGTATTTGGTGGAGATACTGATGAGCTCTAGATATTAGTATGTATACACACAAGGCAATAAACTAGTAATTCGTTAGCAATCAAATCGTGGGGCATTAATTATTATTGATCATTAATTATGCATAACATTAGTAGACAAGCTGCCTCACCTGCCACTACACTTAGTAGTTGATTGTCATACCTATTGCCTCTGCTTGTTTCATTCAAAAACTAAAATTCAATTTCAGGTGAAACAGGCCGGGAAGCAGTAAAACTGAAATAATTAATTGAGAGGTTAACTAAAGTTAATTAATTAATTAATTTTAATTTATCTCTCAAATTGGTTTTTGTTTCAAGAACTCGTTTCTGTGTATGTGTACACCTTCCGAGTCTGGTCTCTCTCGTGTATCAGTTGTGCATGCCAAACTGTGCCTCACGTTCACAACTGGCAGCACACAATTTCAATAAGTCATTTGCTGTGTGTGTGTGTGTGTGTGTGTGTGTGTGTGTGTGTGTGTGTGTGTGTGTGTGTGTGTGTGTGTGTGTGTGCAACAAACATAATACCCACAGCGTACACAAATATTCCAAAATACCCACAAAATCAAATTTAAAAATTATTTATTTCAGTTAATCTCTCAACAAATATATTTATTATTTATTTACTTATTTATCTATTCTATTTAATCTCTCAACATAGTCAGACCCCATTCCTGTATCCCGACCAAGTCTGGTCCCACATCATCATCATGCATACCAAAACTGCATCTCACTCTCACAACAGACACCAAACACACAATTTCAATGAGTCCTCCATTCTCATAAAGCGCAATAAAACTCAATACGTCCGCGGACTTCAATCAAACCACACCATACAACCAACCAAAATTTAAAAAAAATTGAAGCGATAACCTTCGCACTGCAATTATGTCAGAATTTCTACATGAAAATCTTGCCCACCAAGCAAACTAGCAGCAGAACAAACACGAGACGGTAACAAGAAGTCTCCACAAGAGCAGAACACCTCGGAAAATGCGCCACGCAAGCCTTTTCGACGCGCTCTAAATCGGTTGAGGCGCATTCGCTGTCGGTTTCAACACATTGGCATGTCTTCATCTCGTTTGCTGATTGATCTTGAATGTAAGTACAATATGCATTGTTGCACTCTTCGCTGCATTTGTTGCCTGACTCGTGTATGATTGAGCCACACCATCCCTGGTAGGCGCGCCGTTTCGTACGGCATGTAACGTTGTCGGAGCACTTGGACACGGCGGCGTCACAGTTCACTGCGTGGCTTAGTGGTAAGGTGAAGAGAGAGATGGTGAGACAGGTGGAGATAGTGGAGGGTGACATGACAACAGAAGTGTTGCAGTCAGGGACTCCGGGCATCCGGGAGATGATAATTAGTGGTGGGTGTGTTGGTGTGTGTGTGTGCGTGTGTGTGTATGTGTGTGTGTGTGTGTGTGTGTGTGTGTGTGTGTGTGTGTGTGTGTGTGTGTGTGTGTGTGTGTCTGTGTCTGTGTCTGTGTCTGTGTGTGTGTGTGTCTGTGTCTGTGTCTGTGTCTGTGTTTGTGTGTCTGTGTGTGTGTCTGTGTCTGTGTCTGTGTCTGTGTCTGTGTCTGTGTGTGTGTGTGTGTGTGTGTGTGTGTGTGTGTGTGTGTGTGTGTGTTGGTGTGTTGGTGTGTTGGTGTGCATGTGTTGGTGTGAGTGTGTGCGTGCGTGTCTGTGTGTGTGTGTGTGTCTGTGTCTGTGTCTGTCTGTGTCTGTCTGTCTGTCTGTCTGTCTGTCTGTCTGTCTGTCTTGTGTGTGTGTGTGTGTGTGTGTGTGTGTGTGTGTGTGTGTGTGTGTGTGTGTGTGTGTGTTGGTGTGTTGGTGTGTTGGTTTGCATGTGTTGGTGTGAGTGTGTGCGTGCGTGTCTGTGTCTGTGTGTCTGTGTCTGTGTGTGTGTGTGTGTGTGTGTGTGTGTGTGTGTGTGTGTGTGTGTGTGTGTGTGTGTGTCTGTGTGTGTGTCTGTGTGTGTGTGTGTGTGTGTGTGTGTGTGTGTGTGTGTGTGTGTGTGTGTGTGTGTGTGTGTGTGTGTGTGTCTGTGTCTGTGTCTGTGTCTGTGTGTGTGTCTGTGTGTGTGTGTGTGTGTGTGTGTGTGTGTGTGTGTGTGTGTGTGTGTGTGTGTGTGTGTTGGTGTGCATGTGTTGGTGTGCATGTGTTGGTGTGAGTGTGTGTGTGTGTGTGTGTGTGTGTGTGTGTGTGTGTGTGTGTGTGTGTGTGTGTGTGTGTGCGCGCGCGCGTGTTGCCCAGAAGTATGACCCAGTGGGAAAGGGTCTGGCTGCGCTAGACTACATCCAGTCTACCAGAGCCATAATGGAAACACAGTCTACATCCGTTATAACCTATATAGTTAATTAGTAGATTTTGGAACAGACTTTAAACGCATGCTTTACAGACATAACTCGCTTTCTCACTTTCAGGTCACAGACAAAGCCAGTAGCAGTTCACATGCTCCCAAGAGTGACACATAAAGTTTTAGACAAAATCTCAAACAGTCATGACGCTATATTTCCTAGCGCCTACTAGAACGCTCTCTGTCAAATGTCCTAATTATAACATTCTAATAGTGCACTCTACTCTACTAGAAAAATCTTGAGAATCTAGAAGATGAGCATTCCCACCAGCAAAAGGAAAGTGAATATAAAACTGCATGGAAGAGCCTGAGCATCAGAAGTACCAGTTGCGAGTTCCTTTCGGTCGCTGCTGCTAGCAGTCGTCGTCGTTGGTGTCATGATATCACACACATTCCCCACACTCTCCACCTCCTTTGATATGCAGTCACTGCTGTCACACTGGCATGTCCGTAGATTACTTGTGCTTGCTGACGCATCTTGTACCAACGCGAGATAAGCTCCTCGACAAGTTGTACTGCATTCCTTGGTTGTCCCCTGTATGAGCGAGTTACAAGTAGCATGATACTGTAAACGACTCGTGCGACAGGATGTGGCACTTGAGCACGCAGAAGTGGCGTCTGTACAATTCATTGCTCCGCCTGCTGACGCAGAGAGAAGAAGAAGAAAAGCAGTGACGACGTACCGGCTGACGATAGAAAGGCACATGATCGTCACTGACTGTAATGTACGATCGCGAGCAAGCCAGGCTACGGCGCGCTTGGTGTGAAAACGTGGGTGTGGCCAACAGGAACCGGATATCTCCGGGAAGTGAACAACTTGGCTACGTTGGGTCGCAGAGATGTAGCGGCTATCATGTGCCTAGAAAAGTGAGTGAGTCAAATTAGACAATGGGTGAGGAAATGAGACAAGATACCCACAAGACATATGACGTTAGATAGAAAGGGTTCGTACGTGTCAACGGATCTGCACTACAAAGAGTGGTCCGGCAGAATTATTTTGGGAAGTTGTGTCACACACAGGAAGTGCAAGCTCTTACGTATGCAGAACTATTGTTAAAAGTCGCTAATGGTTTTTGCTTCGGGGTTCAAATCGGTACGTGCCCACTAGTCTAATTTTTTTAGACTATTTCTAGTAAGGGGTGATGAGTTTTGGTTTCTCAAGATGCCAGTACTTTCTTATGCCCTATTATCTCTATTATCTCTATTGAGTCACACTTGTTGTATAGCTGCAGTATGTTTGCACTAGTTGGTGGTAATATTTTATTTTAATTAAAGGGTAACTGACATGAAAAAATCAAAAATTATTTTATTGCATTTTCCGTTAGTTCTTAACGTTCGTATGCCCAAAAATTAAAAGTTTAATTTTTGAAGCTATATTTGTGAAGATATTGAGGCGCAAAGTTGCCTCCGGGTGTTTAGTAGGCGTACACCCGCGTGACATCACGAGAGAAACGGACGTGGCTAGAGCGCATGCTGGCAATAGTAAAGTCCTACAAGAAAGTAAACGTCTGGTTGTCTGCTGGCTGCAGCAATGCGCTCAGAAAGGAAGTGTGGCTTTGATTCGCTTCTCCAACAATGCCAACATGTGAAAGTAATGGGCAACGCGAGTGAAACAAGCGAGAAATCGGTGGGATGGGCCAACCACACCTTCAGACCCGTCTGGTGCGTATTCTCAGCCGGAATGTTTCGAAACGGAGGATTACGTTAGTAGGAGGCTTTGGGGTTTACCTCAAGGTAAAAGGAGACTGAAGCCTGGAGCAGCAAGCTGCGTTGGCGATCTAAACTAGACGAAGCCATTGCAACGTGACAATGTGAGAAAGTCAACAAATAGAGAAGAGGAGAAAAGGCTGAAAGAACGAATAAGAAATGAAGGGTAAGTCCTGTAAAATTCTACGATCGGTAGAGTTTCTTGTGACTAATTTCTACCTACTGCTAGAGCGTGAAAGTAAGTTTGAACCGAAGAGATGAGCTTCTCTTGATGTTGGTGTGAATTACGTCGACAATGCTGAAGAATCTGATCAGTGTCCTGGTGTTAGTCCTGGACTCCAGTACGTAGCATTCGCAGGTATATGAGTGCACTTTTTTATTCCTTACTGTTGGTTGCAATGCAGTTGTTGTTGTTGTTATTGTTGTTGGTAGTGGTGGTGTGTTTCTGGTTGTTTAGAATTACTGTCTATGTACTTACAATGTCTTGGCAAAATTTCTCTTTATTTTCTGTTGTACTTCACACAGTAGCTTTGTTATTTAAAAATGCTAGCACACATGCAATACAATATCAAGTTATTTATAAAAGTAATGTTGCTTTTACAGATTGTTGTTGGCTGCTTTGTATAAAATGGAAATTCCACGAGGTCACAATTTAGACGTCAGAAGGCACTATGAGACATTATAGAGTATCTCTAGTAAAAGAAAGCCATCGATAATTATATGGTTAGGTTTTTTCATGTGAAACATAATTGTCACTGGAACTACCAGTGAATGGTGTTATTTTTGTTTGTAGGTTGTGAGAGTTGATTGAAACTTCTAAAGATTGTAATCAATTATCAACAATCCTCCCACCCATCCTTTTACAGCAGTTTCCAACATCCTCATAAATTAGAGTCGGGTTAATTAATTAAGAGAGATTTCATAATCTTGTTTGCTCTGACCATGGGTAATTGACTAATTCTCAAATATTCGTTTGTTTAAAATGAAAAAAGGTGAGAAGAAGCCTGGATTTCTGATATCAATTCATGATTCAATTAATTAGTGAGTATGGATGACAGTACAACTCATGTTCTCTTCAAACCAGATCCAGAACACGGAGTCTTGTGAGTTGATGATTTCTACATGACTTACCCTTCATTTCTCACGCTTTCTTTCAGCCTTTCGCCCCTTCTGTATTTGTTGACTTTCTCACATTGTCACGCTGCAATCCTCTCAATGGCTTCCTAGTACACAAATCAACAGCGCGGCTTGATGCTTCAGGCTTCAGTCTCCTTTTACCTTGGGTAATAGCCCAAAGCCTCACAGTAACTGACTCACTAACGTTATCCTCCGTTTCGAAACATTCCGGCTGAGATTACGCACTAGTCGGGTCTGAACGTGCGGTTGGCCCATATCCCACCGATTTCTCGCTTGTTTTCTCGCGCTGCTCATTTCTTCGATATCTTGGTATTACTGGAGAAGCGAATCAAAGCCATGCTTTCTTTCTGAGCACATTACTGCAGCCAGCAGGCAACCAGAGGTGTACTATCTCGTCAGACATTTTCTATTGCCAGCATGCGCTCTAAGCCACTTTCGTTTCTCTTGTGACGTCACGACCGGTACTCTTACGCCTCGATATCTTCACGAATGTAGCTACAAAACTTAAACTTTTAATTTTGGGGGCATAAGAACAGTAAGAACAAACGAAAAATGCAATAAAATAATGTTTGATTGTTTCATGTCAGTTACCCTTTAATTAGTATGACTAATATTACGTGTTATCGTTAGATGCTTGAGAGTACTGCCGCATCAGATAGCGCGTCATAATTGTCTGCACACGAGCTTTTCATAATACTCATATCAGATAGCAGCGCGTTATTGTCTGCACATCAACTTTTTATTTTTTCATAATTATCTAACACTTACAGTGCAATTGTACATGGCATGAGTAAATGTTTACTAGCTAGATAGGCTATGGTAGCAGTCGTCACCACCTTACTGTTGTAAAATGCTTTATCTGAGATGACAAGGCAATCTAATAAATGAGGTGTATCTAGAAGAGGGATACGAAGGACTCCAAGAAGGCTTGCAATTAGTGAGAGATTCAATCCGGATGAGGTTAGGAAACTGGTCTGTAGAAGCATCAAACGGTACTGAAGCTACAGACACTAGATATGAATAGAGCAATGCACTCTGCAAACAGTTTGGTTAGGACTCATTGTAAATAGAGGTAAGTGGATGTCAAATAGGAACTTATTTGTATGCATGGGCTTATAAGGATATGAAGAAATGAGTTAGTTAGTTTTTTAATTGCTGTCTAGCGTACTTTCTTTTAAATTAATTACTATCGATCTAGTCTATAGTTTGAAACTGCACAACTTGATTATTACATCTCTAGCTGTTACCAGGTAATGTGCTTGTGTACATAGTCTAGTATATTGGAATACAGTACATGTTTCATCATTCATTATAAGCAGCTTGTTGGCGTCCTGATTTGTGCTATTTAGGTGCCCTAGAGTAGAAACTCTAGACTCTGTTGTGTGGTTTGTGTGTGCTAGACTCTGTTGTGTGGTTTGTGGACGTCTGCTGTGGTGTCGACATACTGGATCCATGCACTGGGTTTGTCTAAACAATTTGCTTGAATATTGGGACCCTAACTGGTTAACTAAGTATGGCATTAGGTCTTATCTACATAAGACTACATATGCACAAGGTGGACCATCCATGGAGTAGGCATAAAAGGTTTTTGTGACCTACATCAGTCTTCATCTAACCAAGTAGAACAACTCCAACTGTATGCAATCATGTCACTAATAGAACATGCACTATCCATCATTAACAGCATGAAACCAGGTCACTAACAGCGACTATTACTTCTCTACAAGGTCTAGAACAGCATCAGCAAAACAGATCCAACAGCAAGTGACAAAAGAACGAGTGGCACATTTACCACCACACCCGTCCCTCCTCCAATATCTCCTGTAGTAGTAGCAATGGTGGGTGTATGGGCAGCAGGAGGGGGTGCTGTCACATCACAGTGTTCAAAGACTGGCCGATATCTCATCACATTCTGGCAAGCAAACGAGTCTCTGTCTGCACAGGAACACGTCAAGACAGTTTGATCAGAGGGACTTGTAGCCAATTCATGTAGGCTCGACCGACAGTCGGTAGTACAAGACGTGGACAAGTCAGTAGCACCTTGAGCATCAAAGAATCTACTGCAGTTTTGTCCAAACACTCGTAATAGTGAACTCCCACACTGTGCACCAAGGTACTGCACACACAGTTGTTGGAGTCCTTCACATGAGGTGGGTGGGTATGAGCCAGGTGTAGTAACTTGACAAAAAGTGAATAGCTTCTGGTATATTGAAATTGTATTGCACATGGAAGAGCGAGAATCCATGCATCTGCAGCTCAGTATATCACTAGCATATGCAACATTCTCCACCAAACTCTTCAGTCCAGTTGCACACGTTGCAGGGCAAACAGTTTGATTGGCCTGCTGCCTGATCGACGCACTGCACGACCCGTTCACCAACGTGAACGCACTTCCACACGTTCCAGAGTCGTTAACAAAACATTTCTCATAGAAAGCCTCACAAGTCCCAATGGAAGGCGTGGCATCTGTCGGTAGCAACATGCTTCCATTGCACACGCGAAACAAGTTCGTCTCACTCGCATTGCACTTTGCATCACCATCACAAGAACAACCATACATCCTTCTACCAATAGAATGCTGCAGCAATGCGGAGTACGTCTGTTTGCAGGTCTGCGAGCAGTTCAAGCCGGAGAAAGCATGCGAGCACGCACCTTCGAGCGACACATTCAGCGCAGGGCAAGTCTGATCGAGCAGACACAACCATCTAATAAACTTACAAGAACTAGACGAAACCGTCACCGAACCATTTGCAACAGGCGGAGGCGTCGGAAAAACACCTCCAAAACAGTTGCCCAAGAGATTGTTGGTAAACGATGTACAAGTTTGCCCAAAATTTCCCTTTCCACAGTCGCATCGGTAATATCTCCGGCCGATCACGTTGCTCAGTAGTTTATAGTAGCTCACCCTGCAGGTTTCCCTGCATCCTACACTATGATCCGTATACTCCTGCCCGCAGTCTCGCAGATAAGCATCCTGGAATGGCTTACACGCCTCGTCTCTATTGCATTCTGCCTGCACGTCTTGACACATGGCCCTTTCACTGCTCGCCAGGCGAGACAACAACAAGAGAGTAATAAACGCTGCGACGCACGCCATGATTACCAGAACAATGTCTGCTGTATGTTATGATTATGATTACGTAACACGTGTGCGCATGTTTATTTCCTTGATAGCACGCCCACTTAACAGGCGCCGACGCTCGCGTGCTCCCACAGTCGTAGGCCTTCCAGTGGTGCAGCGCATGGCAATTGTAATGGTAGAGAGAATGAGATCACGGATGGTTGGCGGGAAACCGGCGGACGTCCTGCCTTGTACTAACATTTTCTTGTGCTGTCGGCTCCACCCTTCTTATCGCGAGGAATGGAGGTGGAGCTAACATTCCGTAAACATACACAACCGTGCACGTGTCTCTTGACAGGTTATGATAACACGTGCATCATGTCATGACTCTGTACTGTACCACTGCACTGCACAGACCTCACCGACTTATTATCAGGGATGTAACCTTTTTTCTAAGAATGACCAAACTGTGGCACATCAACTTTGCTAATGTTGCCACTTATTAATATTAATATTTGTAATACGTCAGTAAATTAGTATGACGTCATATACACAGTTTAACACTTCCAACTCCTTCTTTCTTTACTACATACATACATACACCCACATACACCCACCCACCACACACTTACTACACAGTACAGTAGTAGGTAGTTACGGTATGTAGATACCTACCTACCTATGTACGTACAACTATGCTGCAAACACACGGGACACAACTGACCAACACACAAAACATCAGGGCAACAGCAGACGACTACAAGGTGTGATTAAGTTTGAGATTTACAGACTAACAGCAACTTACAGATTAACAGCAACGCGGTAATAAGGTGTGAGTCTGTGACTATTACCATATTTAGCTATGAAAATCATTATAACATTTTTAGTTGTAATTGAGATATCATTACACACACACACACACACACACACACACACACACACACACACACACACACACACACACACACACACACACACACACACACACCACACCACACCACACCACACACACACACACACACACACACACACACACACACACACACACACACACACACACACACACACACACACACACACACACACACCACACCACACACACACACACACACACACACACACACACACACACACACACACACACACACACACACACACACACACACACACACACACACACACACACACACATGTACTGTACAGTACAGGACCCAGGCACTCATGATCAGACCTGCACTGTACTGTACTGTACTGTACTGTACTGTATCAACCGAGCGACTAATGAAGACCCTGAGAAGCCGTTAGGTGACCTGCAGATATAGAATGATGAAACACTAAAGTGCTAAACTAAAGGTAACGATGCAGCTGCTACTGGCATCTGCTAGTTAATTAACATAAAGAGCGTGAGAAGAGGGTTAGACCCATTAACTGGCACGTGCTATTGTTGACATCTGGCACGTTAATAAATAAAATTTATTATTAGCACTAGCGATAACAATGAACGCATGCGCTACATTCTGATCGTTTAGTACAGTAACCGTTGAGCATGCGCGCCTCTGGTTTATTACAAAGACACTATCTAAATACCTACATGTACTGTACATGAATGTATAGGTACATATGTAGCAAAAGTAATTAAGTAATACTTGCAGCCTGATGTTAGTACGTTCTTACACTTACGCAAATTTTTTAGTAAATAGCTATGTTATCTATCTATTGGTGGATCGGTACCACTTGTAAATTGGGGGTCCGGGCTTCCTTGCACCGTTGCCATGGAAGCGACAACCACATCAGATCACTCGAGTCTTGTGTGAATATGTTAACGTAACTTTCATCAAAATTTTGTAAATGTAATTAGTAGTGTTTGCCGTTGAGAACGTTGACGGTGTGACTAGAGGCTATAACGCTGTCTAGATCGATGAGCAGGCCTGTCAATTTTTTACCCTGACGTTGCCATTGATTTACAAAATCTGTAATGCTCGTGTCTTTATGTTTTATTGACTTTATTTATCAGAGTCAGTCCATAGGCGGGATAGAGGGGAGGGATTCTAGGAGTCAGGACCCCTCCTCTTCAACGACACGCCTACCGCAGCCAAAATGTTTGTTGTGTATTAAAATATTAGAAAATCTCTTTGCCTCTAGTTTACTTTTCCGAAGTTGTGAATTGAACATCATTCCCCACATGGCATTGTATGGGTGACAGTACGGTGTGGGACTAACAAAGTGAACGTACTGTACCCTAGTGTTTTGATGGATGGTTAGTTCGTTCAATTCTAAACTTATATGCCTATAATTATCTAATGAATATGCAAGGAAATTAACCATAATACAGTTCCGTAAGCTACTATAATTTAGCTGCTATGGGGCTTGGCTAGTTATACTACTGGACTCCCTCTTTCGAAGAATTCTGTACCCGCGTCTGCAGAGTGACACCAGTGCTTCATGCAGCCACAAACAGCTAATAAATTTGAATTTGCAAATGACAGCTAATTAGAACAGGCAGTCCACGAACAAGTTACCAAGTAGTTTGCAAGAAAACTCATCTACCAAATAATGTTTCAATAAAAGACTCGGTTTACAGCATCAGCAGAACGTGACCAATAACAACAGAGACAATAACGGATAGCACATGTTCCGCCACTTTTGCACTTCCTCCAGGGCTGCCCTTAGTAGGTAGAGTGTTAGTATTACTTGTAGGTGAGCTGGTAGCAACAGGAGGAGCTGGTGTCACGCCACAATGGTTGAAGACAGCGCGTTGTTTCGTCACATTCAGACAGACACTTGATCCACTGTCTGCACAGGAGCAAGTCAGGACGGTGCCATGCGAACTTGCTGCCAATGTTTGCAGGCTCGATTGACAGTCATCAGTACATGGCAGTGACAAGTTAGCAGCACCTTGAGCATTCAAATAGCTGCAGTTTCCTTCGAACACTTGTTGTTGCAAGCTCGCACATTGTGCGCCAAGTTGTTGGATACATACTTGGTGGAGACCTTCACAGGAATCTCTTGGAAATTGTGTAGGTGTAGATGTGACAACAGCAGGAGGCAAGGTGATTTCAAGGCAGTCTAGAAATTCTCTTTGGTATGCCAAAATGTCACGACATATCGAATTGGTGGCATTTTTACAGCTGCACGTCAGGATTTCTCTTGCATACGGAATGGTCAACAGCAGATTCTGCATTTCATTAACACAATCTGCTCTGCACGTTTCGTTGCATAATCCATTGAGCCTCAAAAAATACAATCCACACGTTCCGTAGTTATATGTATAACACTTTTCCTGAAAAGCCTCGCAAGTACCGGGTGGGTTAGAAGTAGGGATAACGACTGTCGGTGGTGCTACCGGGATACTTCCGTTATAGCAAGTGCCATAGAAGTTCGCCAAACTGGCGCTACAATCTGAAGCATCTCCGCACGAGCAGCCTAAAAACTGACTTCCAACCGGATGGCGCAGCAACTCATAGAAAGACTGGTTACACTGCGAAGAACAGCGGACACCGAGTAAAGCAGTCGAGCAAGACTGGATGTAATTCATGTAACGCGGTTTGCATGTTGGGTTGTATCCACACGATGATGTAACAGAGCTGCAAGACTGAACAACGACAGTAGAGGCAGAGCCAGACACGACGGGTGGAGGTGTTGGCGCAACACCTCCGAAGCAATTGCTCAAAAGGTTGTTGGTGAACGACTGGCAGGTAGCACTCAAAGCACCCGTACCGCAGTTGCATTGATAGAAATCTCTTCCTATCGCATTGCCCAACAACTTGTGGTAGCTGTCCTTGCAGGTTTGCGTACATGTAACACCAACACGTTGCAACATCGACGAACAGTCACGCAGGTAGTCATTTTGTAGAGGATTACACGCACCATCGGCAGCGCAGGTTGTTTGCACGGCTAAACAATTGAGTGACTCGCTGGCTACCTCTCTAGACAGTAGGAAAACAGCAAACGTCAGTAGTGACACCATCATTGATCAATAGCAATGCGCGAGTGTCAGCTATAGCATTTGCGTATGATCTAGTGTCTATATCTTTGGACCACGCCTAGTCAATCAACCATATTCAAGGACACAGTCTACTCAACAAACATCGAATTGCATGACAACATCGCGTCTGTACACCATCCGATAATGACACTCCCTTTATCTAGATGTCTAGGCAGCAGGTAAACATGACAAGTTGAACACGACTAGCAAATCAATCTAGATCTAGCCGGCGAATCCTTTTATTACACGAGTCTACGCATAGATGTGTGTATAGCCGAAATTGATTAGATTAAACTTAATCAATCAATGAGCAACCTGTCAAGGTTGATTGACGTCAGCTTAGCTAGAAGCTCGCATATTAGAACTAAGTTGATATCGGTTATTCTACTGTACTTGAGGTAGACTATCTATACAGGCAGCCCTCACTATACAATCTTCCATCTGTAAAGTCGTGCATAGACATGTACATGTATGTGCATAGTCTGAGTTTCCTGGAACAATTGAAGTCACTAGAAACGTACGGTACCACCATATTTAGATGGTCAAACTTGAAAGTCTAGTCTTTCTAGCAAGTTACTTACAGAGAGTCGCACTGTTTATACCTCTAACTAGGCTTGCCAGTATACCGTCAGTTGAAAACTTCAAAGTTTACGAAACGTCACTGTAAAGCATTCGTACAGCACTTCGAAACTGACGCATAGCTCTTCTTTTTGCTTTGCTGCAGAAAACAAGAGAAACAATATCAACTATTTTCTGTAGTAGAGTCTAGAGAACTGGCTTGAAATAACTGTACCAATACGATCTAGAATCGCAATAACTCTTCAACTTATTTTCTCCGCAGCAATTTTAGTATGCATTTTGTATACGGTAGGACCATTAGTAATCCACTTGACTGCTGGATCTTCCAGTGATTTCCTAGAATCTAGCTAATGCAATTACACAAAGTTACTATGCACGATATCCACGCATGGCCGTAGGTGCGAGCACGGCTTTAAATACACGGTACTGCATGTACCAAATTTCTCACCGATTTCGTTACCTAAAGACAAATACACGCAGTAGCGTCTGTTGTGCGTAGACAAACGGTCCAAAATAGTCACTTTCTTTTTCCTTTTTCCGTTTGTTAGTTAGATCTTCTCGATAATTTGTTGAACTTCTCGTGAAGTTGTACCGGAATTCGGTAGCTTGAAACGCGGTACCGCTTCGTCTCTGATTGTTTGCCAACTGAGAGTCCGTAGCTATATACTGCAGTTTCCAGCTTTCTTTCTCTGTTTGTACGTAACGTCACTTCTCTGCACGTTCAGATGAGAGAATGATGCTGACCGCGTGCCTACCGCAACATGCTGAAAATCTATTTAGTAGATGTAATGAGACACAATGGGCTGACAATCGGTAACACATTGGCGCTCTAGCTAGAAAGTGCTAGTGTCGACGTTTTATATTTCTGTTACCTTTTCTCTAGGCTTTGGCTCTGCCAATCAGAAGACAACGGCATGCATTTTTCTCATTGCCTCCGAAGTTCGCAGATGGTCGCGTGCGTTTCATCTTGCTAGACGGCTTTCTTGTCTAGAGATGTTTTTATCGTACGAACAGTGAAGTCATGCATCTACTGGTACGTACACGTAACTCGTTCTAGGTGGATATTCAGCTGTGTTTATAATTATTGTGTCCGCTAACTAGAGTGTTTTAGCTAACTAATTCTAAGTATAATTTGTACCGTTTCCTCACTGTATCATGAGAAGACGGGGATAGAGTAGATCAAGTAGACTGGTATTTGCAAGGTTGCCCCTGCTGGATTCCCCAAGGACTACAGAGTCCGGGCTATGGGGTGCATCATAGCAGAAATTGAAGTCTTGAAAGAGGCGGCGGAAACTCGGAGGGGGAAACTTTGTAACAGGCTGCCGCTATTTTGATTTTTTAAATTAGGGTTGGTTTGCATTCCGGGAAACTGCGCAGCTTTAGTGCGCAGCCGAAATAGCGAGGTCCGGTGATCGAGGGAGTTCGCAGAGCGAATTTTTTTGGGCGCGGATACGTAAAGGATACATCGAGCTCTTTTCTTACGACATTCAAGGGCAGGTTAGACAGTGAAGCAGTACTTATGCACACGTACATGAGACTCAATCTGCACTCCATCACGTGCCTACTTCTTTTTCAATGCATCTAGGTCCGCTAGACACCTAAACAGGCAAGATTGTACGAGACTGACCTTTCCCAAAGTGAGTCCAGAGAAGGGCCAGCTCATCACTGTGCCCAAAGCCACTCACTCTAGCGACCCACACAGTAGCCCAATGATGCCCAGTGAGTCTGCCTGCAGAAATCTGGCTGGAAGAATCAATGAGCAGGCTGGAGACAACACTCAAGCCGGTGCATTCCTATTTGGCGTATTCAATCTTGAAGGAATTAGAGAGTTCCAAGCAATACATGAAGCCAAATCCATTGCCTCCCAGGTATATGTACGTGAATTTTACTAATTAACCGGATTTCGCTAAAGCACACTTGAAGCAGTATGCAAGAGTTACTAAATGCAACATTGTACACACACAACTACAAACTGGTTTTTATTTGACTTGCTACTCAGTACTGATATGCCACAGATTGTTATCAGTGCTCAGTATACACTAGCTTATTATACATGTGGTGTGTGTGTGTGTGTGTGTGTGTGTGTGTGTGTGTGTGTGTGTGTGTGTGTGTGTGTGTGTGTGTGTTGTGTGTGTGTGTGTGTGTGTGTGTGTGTGTGTGTGTGTGTGTGTGTGTGTGTGTGTGTGTGTGTGTGTGTGTGTATTTATATTATTATATCCAACCGGTAATGACTATAACTGGTTAGAATTGAATTATACAGCATCGTAAACTGGTAAACAAATGTCACAGCTGTTGCACTAGCAGCTTGAATAGTGGTGTGATTTTGCTGGACACTACTTTGACATGCCATTCATTGATCCAACCTTCCAAATATAAGCAATCTTCTTCACACGTCCTACACACAATGCAAAATATTAAGCATAGCATTTCTTTGGTAAAATTTTTCATTTAATTAATCAATTAATTAAAAGACTGTACAGTACATGAACTGGTTACTTGTACAGTGTAATGACATGGACCACACTCGCTGAACCATTGATTTTCAAGGGACCAATATATATGGACATTTGTTGCTGTCCAGAACACCACAGAAAAGTGTAGCTGCACCATTTTTGCAGCACTGGCTGTTAAAGGCAAAACATACATAGACGCCTGCACTGGAACATGTACAAAAACCTTTTCTTGCTAAAGTTTCACTGATAAAACAGTTTTACTTATTCTCCAATAACTGATAATCTAGACCAATACAAGCCGATACTGATCGATACACGTAGCCAATCCAATATTTCACGATTATCTGTAATATTGACAACTTAATTAGTTAACATTGAGTCATATTTGTGGTATCGTAGGTCTTGTACCCTGCCACAAGAAATAAACTTATTCCAAAAATTACAGACGCAAATTGCAGTCCTCTCTCAAGTGAAAGTGTTCCTAGAATGAGATCTCTTCTTTAGCTTCAAATTCATCACGAGGCGACCCTCACACGCCAACCATACCTCTACACATGCACATCCTCATTCTGTATTATTGGCTGCAACCAAACCATGTATCGTATGCATGTAAAGTATATGTAAAGAACGTATAGCATACCTCACTTTTCCAACATTTATTTAATACTTAATTTTAAAGATTGAGAAATTTTTTGAATAATCTGAGGTGTGTTGGGTTTGATAGTTTATGCAACATGTAAAATTATACCTAAAATCATATTTGTCTGTAAATCTACAGTTTGATAATGATTTCTACAGCCTACATTGATTGATTTATACAGTCTATTTATATATAGTCAATATGATCTTATACGGCCAGTCAATATTGATTGATGTACACAGTCAATATTGGTTGATATATAGTAAGACTATTATTGCTCGCTCCTTCATTTTAGTTCTCGTTTGAATTCCTTGTTATCTACAAGCAGTGCATTCCAAATAATTTCACTGGTTGCATCATGGGGTTTTATCCATAAAAAGTCTATGTCCACACTAAAGAACAAGATCACCAAAATAATCCATGTTTCCACATAGACGTCTTGCTGCTTCTTGACTAACTTGAAATAGAGAATGTCAGTCTTCGAAACAAGGTTAAGCTCAACAGTATTGCTAATGTATATATCAATCAATATTTACTGTACAGTATACATCAATCAATATTGCCTGTATACAATAATATTGACTATATATAAATTGGCGGTATAAATCAATCAATGTAGGCTGTATAAATCATTATCAAACTGTAAATTAACAGACAAATGATTGAAACTAAATTTTAGATGTTGAATTAATTAACTATCAAACCCAGCACACACCAGCACACGTCAAATTATTCTAAAAATTTCTCTAAATTCTTTAAATTAAATATTAAGCAAATGTTGATAAAACCAAGGTATACATGCTAGCATTGCTTACACACAAATGTTTAGAATATCAATCTTGCTAAGTGAATCCTTGCCCAAAATCTATTTATTTATTTGAAACGTACCAAGAATTTTTTCAACTGCGGCTCTAAAACTCAATTGCTATACTCAATTCCTGATTTATGTGGTTAGCAGACCATTCCCATGCCAAACTGCACGCAGAAGAAGATGCTCCTAAAGCACACGTCAGATGTCATCCCTTTACAACTCCAACTGACACAAGAGACGAGTTCTCATTACTGATAGTTAGCCAAGCAACACACAAGAGTGATTCTCACGGAAATTTGGTGTCTCTGTGTCCTGTGCTTGAACCAAGTTGGTAGAAGCACGAACAGACGGTCTGACAGCAACTGAAACAAAATACAAAATGTAGATCTTTACTGTGGAGGGATGGAGGGATTGTACAGGATTAGTGTCTTCTTTCATTCATGAATCTGTCAGCCAATCAACTGTCTGTCTGTCTGTCTGTCCATCAGTCTGTTTGTATCTCCATCTCTTTGTCTGTCCTCTGTCTGTCTGTCCATTGTTTGTCCATCTTTCTGTCTGTTTGTCTACTTGTCTGTCCATTGTCTGTCTGTCTGTCTGTCCATCAGTCTGTTTGTATCTCCATCTCTTTGTCTGTCCTCTGTCTGTCTGTCCATTGTTTGTCTATCTTTCTGTCTGTTTGTCTACTTGTCTGTCCATTGTCTGTCTGTCTGTAAGTCTGCCCATTGTCTGTCCGTCGGTCTGTTTGTCTGTTCATCTGTCTGTATGTATGTATGTCCATCTCTCTGTCTGTCCTTCTCTCCATCTGTCTGTCTGTCCATTGTCTATCCATCCATCCAAACATCTATAGATAAGTGCTATTTTGTCCGTCCCGTCCGTACGTGGAAGTTGCATAATGGTGTACAGACAGGAAGTAGAGTCAGGACAGGGTGGAGGCTAGTCACTTTGATTCTCCATTTGTCTGTCTGTCTGTCTGTCTGTCTGTCCATCTGCCTGTCTGTGTGTCTATCCATCTGTCTGTCTGTGTGCCTGTCTATCTCTCTGTCTGTGAGTCTGTCCATCTGTCTGTATGAGTCTGTCCATCTGTCCGTCTCTGTGTCTGTCTGTCTGTACATCTGTCTGTCTGTACATCTGTGTGTATGTCCATCTGTCCGTCTATCCATCTGTCTGTGACAGTGTCAGTCTATCCGTTGTCTGGTTATCCATCACTCTATCAGCAAACACGTGCTACACGATCCAGTCACTACAATCTGTACCCAATGCTGCTGCTTTGTCCTCCACAACAGCCGACTTCTCATCCTTCACGTTCACCACTCCTCATTGCTGTTGATCCCCATCGGCTGTCACACCTCCCAGTCCCTCCTTGACTTCATTCACCAATTTCACACTCACAGCAGTTGAAGTGGTTATCGGTTGTTGAACAGCAAAGACATTAGATTACTGGGAGTCAACTTTGACAATTCAAATGAGAAAGAATCTAGACAATCAACACAATTCCCACACGATCAAAACACACACACACACACACACACACACACACACACACACACACACACAGACAAACAGAAAGACAGACAGACACCGATAAACACTATTACATGATCTAGTTGCAAGAGGGTAACACTTCTAGAATTTCTAAATCAATGAACATAATGCTGAAGATCTTTGTCATATAAGAAAGTCCTCTACTCTACATTGTTCATGACAGACACACACACACACACACACACACACACACACACACACACACACACACACACACACACACACACACACACACACACACATGCGCATGCTCGGTATGCACAAACCCTACAATTAGCCTACATATCCTAGAATAATCATAACATTAAAGCACGGTGTGTTATTGCTAGGTGCATCAGGAGAAAGAGTGGTTTGATGAGACATGCCAACTTCCAAGCACTCTGAATATTCAACATCCTAATAGTGATACCATTCAACAGTTCAGAGACATACTGCTCAATCAGCCACCATTGGCTATAGCATGTCAAAGCATTAGCACCCATCAGTTTTCAAAGTTGGCATGCACAAGATGGCTGACAGATGACCTTCTTGATAGTTTGTCCAGACTTGTCAACAACTCATCAAATGACTGTATGTCGCTTGTGTTGTCTGAATACAACAAAAGATGTATGACAAACTATGTTTCTACTGCACTAAACGGCAGAAGTAGCATTCGCTTGCTTTTCTTCATTGTAAATGTCAGCATTGATCCACTGTCTGGCACTGCTTTTGCTTCTAACAAAATCCTTGGAGGCAATCACTGGACTGTGCTTGTTACAGACGTATCAACCAACTTGTCCTACTATGGCGATTCCCTTGGCTATCCAGTGCTCCCCAACCTCCTTTTGGAATGTAAGCAGACATTCTCTGAACTGCAAAAAATATTGGGAGAGCAGATTGGAATACCTCAAAGCATCTTCAACTTGCACAGGCCCACTTTTGACAGAAATGGCAAACATGCTTGCTCCCGCGAATGCTGCAATTACCCAGTGCAAACAGATTCATCATCTTGTGGTGTGATTGCATTCATGTTCGTTGCTACTGTGTCATTTGGTCCAAATGAAGTTTGGCCGTATGTTCGCCTTCCACAAATTCAATGCCATCCTCTAAAATCTTTACTTCGTATTTACCACCAGCCAAGTGCATATGCTCATTACTTACGGACTGTCTTGGCAGTTTGGTTAGTCAGAGGCAAGATTGACATTCAAAATGTTGTCAGCAGTTTAGCGTTTGACAACAAGAAGACACTTCCTAAGCCTTCGCAGGAAAACAGAAACAGCCGATTACTCAGCCTTAGCTTGAAAAAGAAGCAGGTGAGCTCTGATGTACTGGGACTTCTTCAGGCTGCAGCAACAGCAACTAACCATCCAAAAGTAGATGTGCCTGGCAGACTGTCAATCACACATTCACATGCCAGGGACAGTGATAAGACAGAAGCCTACCAATCTGCAACGGGCCTCTTGTCTAAAGAACCAAACAACCAAGATACTATGTTGTGTGATAAAATCACACCTGTTGAAAGTCCTCTGCAAAGCCCCCTTCCTAGCAACATCATTAGCGTTAGTGACCAAGCCAGGCTGAAAACAAACCCACCAATAGAAGTGAACCTTGGTTTACCTCAGGATATAGCTTACCTATTCCCTGCAAACTACAGCTACCTTGTTGTTGAGCACAGCAAGAAAGAGCAAGATGCTTTCTTGGAAGCAGAGTCCTACAACTTTACACTAACAGTATGGACAAATGCAAACACTCCTCAAGCAGCAGTGCAATGGATAGAAGACTTTGAAAAAATCTCAAAAACAACATACAGAGTAACAAGAGGAGTCAAACCATCAGGTCAAAGAGTTCTGTTTAAAACAGTGCGACACTGTCACCACCAGCAAAAGAAACTAACTAAAACCCAAGAGAAAATGAAGTCCCAAATTCCACCATCACGTATGTTCAAGAGCACCAGAATGAAGAAAACAAAGTGTCCAAGTACCTTGAGAGTGCGAGTCTATTCTAGCCTAGTCTTGGTTATTGCCAACCATCCTAGCAAAGCATGTCTGATTGACATGCAGTATAGCCACAACCACCCTGTAAATAGTGCACATGCACTTAGTTGCAGGCCTGTTGCTAATTGCGCCAAAGAGGAGTACAACAATTTGTTGGAGTCAGGATACTCAGCAGCCAGAGCTCGACATGAATATGTTAACAGACTACAGCTAAAATTTGGCACTTCAGATGTTGAAGTTGCACTTGCTGATCGGTCCATCAACCCCAACTGCCAGGATGTCCAACGCTTGTTTCAAAAATGGAGACAGAAGTGTGTTGGCCCTGAAAATGGCAAATTAATGTTTGAGCGTCTATCGCTAGAAGTAAACCAATTTAATGAAGCCCATAGCTCAGAAAACGGCAGAGCGTTTCTTCAACTTTATCAGTCAGCTGAGGAGACCAAAGAAGCAATGGCTCCTGAACATCCACCAAAAGTTAAAAAAGTCACTCACAATGTTCCATTCCTTTTAGCAGTTGTCACACCCTTAATGGCGAGAGCTCACAAACTATTGTACCAAAGCAGTGAAATGGTCTACTGCGATTCTACAGCCAGCTTAGACAACTTAAACACTGCAGTGTTTGTACTCAGCTGTAGCACTGTTGCAGGAGCTGTACCGTTAGGGTGTGTGATGGCTTCAAGTGAAGATGTAGAGACTCTTACAGCTGCGTTTAAAGCACTTGTCAGCATCCTACCTGACTATGCCTTTTTTGGAAGAGGCAAAATTGCAGGGCCGTTAACAATTTTAACTGATGACTCTGCAAGTGAACGAAGAGCACTCCAGATAGTATGGCCAAAAGCACAACTGCATCTTTGTGTGTTCCATTTCCTCCAAAGCATGTGGCGTTGGCTGTGGAGTGATAAGTCCAGGGTAACAGGAAACGACAGGGTAACTTGTATGCTGCTCATAAAATGCCTTCTGTACTCATCTTCAGAGCAAGCCCTAATGAATGTAAAAGCTGAAATTGAAAGCAGTCAATTTCCTGTTTTCAAAAAACGGATAGACAGTTACTGGCAGCGAAAAGAAGAATGGGCTTTATGCTTCCGGACACAATTCCCAACACGAGGAAACTACACGAATAATTATTCTGAAGCAAGCATAAGAATAATCAAAGACATTCTGTTTCAAAGGCAGAAGGCCTGGAATGCTGTACAGTTATTCCAAATGGTGCATATAACAATGGAGTTGTATTATCAGCGCCCGCTTACTTTCACTGGCAAGTAACAGACTTGATCACTTCGTGTCATTAAAATATACATTAGCTGGTGTGAAGCTTGGTGGCACTTCCTTCGATGATGTAATAGCCACAGAAGAAGACCCTGATGTATACATGGTTAGAAGCCACACAGATCCACACAACCACTGGATAGTAGACTTGCAACTAGGGGAATGCTCTTGCCCGGTAGGATACAATGGAACACCATGTAAACACCAGCTCGTTGCAGCAACAAAATACATGAAGTCCACCATCAACAAGATTCCAACTGATTCCCCAAAAGGACGCCAGCTCCTTGCAGGCATAGCTCTTGAAAAAGATTGCCAACCCATTAGCTTCTACAGCAGTCTTCACCAAAAGTCAGATGAAGAGTACTTGCAGTCCCTCTCTGTTGATATTCAATGGCATAATGAAGACATACGGCATTCTTTCAAAGAATCGGCCATGCTGGATGATGATCTGTTCCAACAGAAAAGGCAGAAAACAACCATGAAAGAGACTGAAATACTCAGTAGTGGTGAAGACAAGAATCAGACAATCGAGACAGTCAAAACAAGTCTCAATGAAGTCATGGTTGACCTAGAAACTGGACTTGCCCCCAACATGACAAATAATGATGGGTATCTGATAGCTGTTAAAAAGTTTTGTGAAAACTACTGGAAATGTCGAGGAAAATCAACACATCCACCGACCAAGCAGCAGCGTTTGGTTTCAGCATTACACACTTTTGGCAGTCATACAGGGATAACAAAGCACAGGCAAAGAATTCAGGTGCAGCCTACAGCCCTCAGCAGACGAAAACATGTAAAAAATTCAAGCTCTGTTCCTGCAAAAGCTGGCCGCCCCAGTGTGTTTAATAGTAGGAGAGCAACTCACACAACTCCTTCTGTCAGTAGGTATGTGATGCCGAAGCGAATACAAAAGATAAAGAGACAGCACAGTCTGTCCGCCAGTATTCGGTAGAACAGCAAAAATGCTTGACAGACTTTATTATAAACTTTATACTTAGAAGCATGTTTACTATAGATACACAATGTAAGGTATAGATTACGTGTAAGCCCATGCAATGTTCCTAAAGAGCTAAAAAGTTAATCTATGTCTACGTGACTATACGTACCGTAGTCTAGCTACTAGTAGTCTGCATATTTTAATAGATAGCTAACTGTATTACGTGTACACCAGTTTGAAGAGGTCTCTGGTTGAACAGCTGAAAGTTGGAACAGCTCCTTTTGCGATGCAAGTGCACTGACGCAGATTTCTGCTGAATTATGAACTAAGAAAAATAAGTTATCACAACGTAAGGTAGACGAAACGTCTAGCCTACCTGCTATAGCTACTTTGTGCGCATGTGCTTTGATGGCCCCCGAGTTCGAACATTACGACGCAGCTACCGCTTCAGCAACGTCAATGGTGTGGCGTCGCAAGGTGCGCAGTAGTCAACGAACGCAAACAACAATACAACCATGTCACGTTCCTTCTGCCAACATCACGTGCAGATTACAGCGTATACGGGACGTTTATCCGGGCACTAAAGAAAGTGGGCCCCGCTTCGCAGAAAGTGTTCCTGCGTACGGATGAGTGCTTCGTAATCTGTTAGAACACAATCGACGACAGCGTCCACTGCCTTTAATTAATTAACGCCAAAGAATCTCACAAAACACCTATAGCTAGTCTCTCGAATGTTGCAGGACGGAAATAAATCGCACGAAAAGATGGTCAGTCTGTAGACAGTCTGAAAGTAGCACGACCGTTTCCACCGTTCTTAGAGCGACGGAAACAACAGAGAGACCCATTTGCGGGAACGTGATTACGTCAGTAATGCTCACGTGATCTGATGGCGCGCAAAGAAATGTTTCACTTGGCGGACGAAATTCTTGAAACGGCCCCGGCTGTTCTATGTTTTAAACGTTCTGAACGTACATCTTTCGGGTTTGCTCCGAGATAGTATATATTTCATTAGCGAAGCGAAGACGGAGCCAGCAGCTAGCGCATATCTCCGGAATGCTCCTTTAATCTGTGAGGTAGCCAGAGCAGCATGCACACAAATGATCACAACAGTGTATATCAAGCGAGTCAACTGCAACCCCATTCATGATCACTAGGATTTCTACTTGCAAACAATCATCATCCAGGATTGGAAGGCCAGGCCATAGCCCCAATCCCGATATTGGAGGAGGCCCTCCTGGCCCGGTTCCGCCCTTCCTGGCTCGGTTACGCCCTTCCCGCCCCAGTGCCGCCCCTCCTGGCCCAGTTTCGCCCGGTTCAGCCGTCCCTGCGTCAGCCTTACAATACAGTTGCCTTGACACCATAGCCTGGCCTTCCTCCAGGATCCGCTTTGGGAGGTCCTTTTACGCGAGCTTTTACTTCACACAGAGCACAAGCACGTGACAATTAAACAATGCAAGCATAGTGATTGTGTCTTACTACAAAAGGACTAAATTTCTAGAGACTGTTGCATGACTATCAGACTAGAAAGCACACAGAAGTGTTCAGCAGTAGCATAATAAATTAATACATGTAGATATTGGAACAATCAGTTGCAAATTCCAAGAACAACAACAAGTGAATAAATAGCTAATTGCTATAGCTATACCCAGAAGCTTATAATTGTGTGTGATATGTCAATGTCATTCTTATCACAATACTAATAATCAAGACAATCAGCAAGCAAACAAACAAGTTGCGCTAGCTACATATACTACCCAAAACTCGGTAACAATCACAAAAGTCCAATAGTGCAACTATACCACCATTTTAGGGAGTTGCAGTGGGAGCAAGCACACACTTCAACTCGTTGCTGTGCATCATATTAGTGTTATCAACCCAGCCCAGCCTCTCTGTTCCTGCTCCACAGTAAAGTTTTGATGGCCCAGTGACTTGCTGCAGACCTGCTGAGCATTTGACCTTTGCCTCACAGATTTTCCTGAGAACAGTTTTAACTTTCTTTGATTCTCGAATGACAAGTTTTTTCTTCAGTTGGACAGATACAGTACCGCCAGACACTTTCAATTCAGTGCAGTGACTCATGCAGCTCACTAACAGTCAATCACACAAAACACAATTTTGAGTTATAACAATAACATGAATGGATCAGGAAGTCAGCTGATTATAATTACTAGTAGTTGCTCAGTTGGTCAAGTAATTCAGGTCATTGGTTGGTTGGTCACTTATAATTAGTTGGTTAGTTGACTGTCAGTCAGGCATGTCATATGCTTCATCATGTACCTTCACACTGTGGCATCTCTGCTGAATACTGCCCATCTTGTTGACAAACACGAGTCATGTCACCACGAAGACTGTAATGTTTCTTACAACTGTAGCTCAACGTTGTTCCCACTGGTATTGTCTTAGCATTGCTCCTTACCCTCGGTGAGCTCATCTCAACTAGTGGTCTCTTTACCTTTTGTCGTTTACATCCAGCAGACTTGACACATCTTGGAAGTTCTGCTGAATATTGGCCATTAGGCAAACATTCTCTTGATGCATCCCCTACTAAGTCATATCCTCCTTTACATTTGTACAGAATGGTGGTGCCGACTGAAATCATCTTGAGCTTACGTACATTACGAGGTGATTTCTCTACAAGCATTTTGCTTGGTTGTTCTCGAGGACAGGCAGGAGGTTCCGTTGTCATCATATACATAGGAGGTGAATCAGTCGGAGTGTAGCAAGCCTTCACTAGATTTGCTCCGTACGTCATGCAAATGGTATTCCCTCCACAATCACAGTTGTTGTAATAGCTGCCAATATCGTTCCGCATCAACTCCATTTGTGCTGCTATGCAGTCATTTGTACAAGACATCCCTGTAGCAAGGCTTCTTTGACACATTTGTAGATATTTAGTTTGAAGTGGGCCACACGTCTGATCTGCTCCGCACTGTTGCTGAAGAACCAAACAGTTCATTGGTGTAGTCGCCATAGTTGCTTGTTCAGTAGTCATAACTTCCGGTTGGGTAGCAATTACTTCTGGTATAGGCGTGGTCGGCTTTGGAATTACTGGGCGAACACCCCGGTAGCAAGCCTTCAACAGGTTTGCCGTCCAAAGCGAGCAAATGCGATTCGTTTCGCAGTCGCAGTAGTTGTACTTGCTGCCAATACTATTGGTGAGCAACTGCATGTGTGCTGATTTGCACACTTTGCTACAAGACCTCCCTGTTGCGAAAGTGGTTGCGCAAACTTGTAGGTACTTCGACTGAATTGGACCACACACTGCATGTCTGCCACACTCCAGTTGGATTTGCAAGCATTTTTCTTCTGCATCACTGTGTGACGCAACCAACAACAGAAGGAAGGTACAGAACACTCCACCTGCCATCATGAGGTAGAACAATGGGATGGTGTGATCATCAGCTAATTAGGTTAAGCAATTAAGATGATGACCAACCATGTTAGACCACGCAGTGAAACGATTGTTACCCCGCATTTCTTAATAAATATCGATTTCAACTACAAGTGCAACTACACATGCCATAAAGCCACAATGACATGTCAGTAAAATTTCAAGAAATCCACTCTTTAATTGAACGATTTACGTAAGAATTCCTTCCACTTGGTTAGTCAATGCTACAACTTCAAGTCATGCCAACAAATTTCTGGCTATGACTGTCATAACAGCAAGAAAAACCACAACGAAGAAAAGTCAGAAAGTAAATCTATAACTACCGCAAAGCTTAACGACAACAACACAGACGCAGTGCTTTGAGTTCTACAAAATTATGCAGCTTGATGATTGCGGTTTGATTTCATCCTCATAGATTGTTCCACCCTTGTTAGCCTTCTCCACTGCTGCAACAACCTGGAAAAGAAATGACGTGAAGATGTATGTCCAACGTCTTGAGCTTGATAACTAACTTCTTTCATAATTGGGAAATTGCCTTTCGCTTGCTTGGAAAAGACGAGCTGGGCATTAACTGTGATCTCAAAGTCACCTGGATGAACATTATAGATTACTGGTGTGTGTGTGTGTGTGTGTGTGTGTGTGTGTGTGTGTGTGTGTGTGTGTGTGTGTGTGTGTGTGTTGAAATATGAATGTACCATAACATTTTAAATTTGTGTGTGTGTCCATTCCTAAATTATGAGCTTGTAAGTACATGATACCCTCACGTGCTCGTGTAAACGGAGTATAACTGTACTGTACCTCTCACAGCCAGCCCCTCCCCTTTTCTATTCCCCCGCTTACCAAAAATAGAAAAGGGGAGGAGAAATAGCGAGACTACGTATCCATGTCAACACTTGGCTGCGCATGCTCATTTGACAATACCGCCAGAGCTCGTCAAAACGACCCGAAAACGCCAAACCGAACACTGAGCGACAAACAATGCACTACATTCATGATTGTGACTTAGCCAACGCCTCCCCGTGTACCAAATTCTTTAGCAAACTCTGCAGCTGTGCCTGCAAGTACATATTACATGCAGCTGCACAGTTGCACAGGTGTACAGACGCGAGATGCTAATTAAACGCCTCTAGTTATCGCAGCATAAACTCTGTCTCTCACAATCCCAAGAAATTCATTCATCACCAGAGTCAGACTTTCCCTCCGCCAGGTTTTAGTTCTAGATAACGTGCGTTGGCCTTACGCGTTTTCCCGACGCTTCCAGACACTTCAGCATCCGGTACTGAGGCTTTGATCAGTTTCGCGAGCTCCTCGTACCGGGGCAAGTATCCTCAGGCCCCACTAAACACAAGAAATCGAAGACTTCGTAAGAAAACTCGTTTTCTAAAGCGTTTCTCGTCGCATTTACTCACCAGTACGACACGTGCACTTTAACGGTCATCGAGAAACGATTGAGTAGAGAACAAGCGAAGGTACGCAACAAGGAAACGAAAGAAATGATGATTCACGGTCTCGTGATAAACATACGGGATCTAACTCGTTGCCTCGTAGTCCCGACCGTTGACAGTCGGGGGGCAACGCTCTACGGTAAACAACAAATTTATGATCCTTTCTAAGCATAATGTGGTAATTAAGGAATGCTAGTCATTTCTAGGTGCTACCTCTGCGTGATACGAAGCGTTTTTCGTCGCCATGAACCAGTCCCCTGGGACCGACGAACTGATGTCTGGCGGTGACATGGCCTGTGATCACGTGCGGTCTGTTACTCCGGGTAACTCAGTGATCGGAGGCGGGTGAGTGTTTGTCTGCAGTCAGTGAATAAGGCGGACAAAATCAACGGTCGCGCTGGCGATCATCGTCTTTCGTGTTTCCTAATGTTTTAGATCGCTTTGTGGAGATGTGAAAAGTTGGATTGCGGATGATGTGTTGGTTGCGACGGGAAGAACAGCGAGAAAAGGTGATCTAAGCTAAACAGACAGACAAGCAGCAGCGTACTTTACGTTGTCAGTTAGTAGATAAACTGTCAGGGTATATAGATCAACAAACACACTGTTTTGTAATGTATTGATTAATTAATTACCTAATGTTGTGATTCTTAACGCGCGCTAACTAGGAAAGCACGCTATCTACAACTATTTATATTGAGTTATTATATATTTAAATAGATGTACTCACACCACACACACACACACACACACACACACACACACACACACACACACACACACACACACACACACACACAACACACACACACACACACACACACACACACAACACACACAACACACACATACACACACACACACACACACACACACACACACACACACACACACACACACACACACACACTGTATTTTCTTGGTTCATCACAGGTAAAATGTCTGGTCCATTCCCGTGGCTCTCGTCTTCTATTGCAAACGAATATGCTCTGACTATTTGCTCTCCATACTCCGAACTCCTCAGTAGACCTCAGGCAACTCCTTCTCTTCTTTCGTCTTCACTTAATGGACGAACTGGCAATAGAGGTCCATGGCAAGCATGCAGAGATCATCGCAAGAAGAAACGAGAGAGCTCTGCTATCAAACTCGCTTCTGAAAAGAAGGTGCAGCATTAAAACTTGTCTGTTTGTGTTGATTTGATTTGCTGTTAATTATATCTAACAGAGTGGTTGCACTCCTAATTGTATCACTCAGTTTCACACTTAAAATTAAGTAATAGTGAATGCTGATTGTCTGGTGTTTCTCAGATGGGTATCTACTTGTCTCCGTCGTCAAGCAGTTGTACATCAGTTGAAGACAACAAACGGAAATGTTAGCATTTACACATTTCAATATAGATAAAAGATAAAGGAATAAACAATGGTAGTTGTGTTATAGAATGTTTGTGTAAGTTAGACAGACAGGCAGGCAGACAGGCAGACAGACAGACCAACAGACAGACCAACAGACAGACAGACAAACGGACAGATTGGACAGACAGATATATAGACAGACACACAGACAGACAGACAGACAGACCAACAGACAGACAGACAAACGGACAGATTGGACAGACAGATATATAGACAGACACACAGACAAACAGATTGGACAGACAGATATATAGACAGACACACAGACAGACAGACAAGCAGACAGACAGACAGACAGACAGACAGACATAAATGAAACAGACCTACAACGTTTAGAGTTTAGAGTGATGACTCTTTAGCTTTTAGGTACTGATCTCACTCTTTATGCTGCATTTTATCTGACTGTTTGAGTCTACACATATAGTTACAAATCACATGTTAACTCACTTTTCTTACACACAGTTTCACCTGGTGTTCAGTATCATGTTGCCATCAAGACGTCAAGTTCTTCTGCTGAAGATGTTGTAGCTTGTGTGTGGCTATCGATGACCGGAACGTGTGGCCGTCTCAGGAACGTCTATCTAACACTGGGGAGGATAGCAGTTGTGAAGGGTGGCAGCGTGACGGCACGAAATGCGTGGTGTTTTAGACGTGGAACAATTGAAGTCTTTACTATCTCAGACTTTGACATTGGGAAAATCATTAAGATATCATTACAGGTTTACGCCTCATGGCAGTCTGTCTTCATAACTTGTTGTGTTTTTGTTATTAACTTGAGGTTTATTTGTGTGTAGCATAAGGTGGTTGAGGGTGGTGATTGGTCTATTGATGAGGTGCGTGTTGTTCATAGTGGAATAGGTACGACTTATAAGTTCAATGTGAGAAGTCAAGACACAGATGAACAGATGAGGGACAAGTTGATGAGGCATTCATGGGACAAATCTAGTAGAGGATCAAGTTTAGAGAGTCAAACGAAGGATAAAGACAGTCAAACAGATATGTAAGAGGACTGGATAATAGATGCATCTTATGTAATCTAGACTATTGTATTGGAGGGATGCATCTCATTAGACTATTGTATTGGAGGAATGCATCTCACAATACACTAGACTATTGTATTGGAGGGATGCATCTCACAATACACTAGACTACTGTGTTGGAGGGATATGCATCTCACAATACACTAGACTATTGTATTGGAGGGATGCATCTCACATTACTTGTAGTTCACATTTTGTTTGTTGTAACAGTGTTCCTCAAGCTAAGGATGTCATCTATGAGATACGCGTACATACTGGAAATGTAAGAGGAGGAGGCACTACAGCTAATGTTTTTATGACTCTTACTGGTGACAAATGTACAACACCACATCTGAAACTAAGAAACGAGTGAGTACTTGTGTGTGTGTGTGTGTGTGTGTGTGTGTGTGTGTGTGTGTGTGTGTGTGTGTGTGTGTGTGTGTGTGTGTGTGTGTGTGTGTGTGTGTGTGTGTTACGTGATGGATTTTACTGCATTAGACTTACAGGTAACTTTATACGTGGCTCCACTTCTCTATTCAAGATGAAGTCAATGTCATTAGGAAATCTGCAACAAATCAGGTACACACACACACACACACACACACACACACACACACACACACACACACACACACACACACACACACACACACACACACACACACACACACACACACACACACACATTTGCCTGAGCTTGGGTTGTATATTTAGGATCGAACATGATGACTCAGGAACATCTCCATCGTGGTTTCTAGATCATGTGAGCAAGTTAAACACATAAGATTGTATTGCAAGAATCAAACAATTTTTTACATTGTGTTGCATGTACCTGTTGCACATTTACTTCCTGTGAGTAAGTAAATCAATGTCGTGAATTGATGCATTACATGGTAAGGTGTGTTTGTGTTGTAACTGAAGTGTTTGTGTAAGGTGTCTGTGCGTGAGGTCAGGGACAAGAATAATGACAGTTTAATGTATTTTCCATGTGGCATGTGGTTTGACTCGACAGTGGGAGACAAACGTGTTGTGAGAAGCATTGCAGCTGTCAGACAACTACCATTCAAAGAAACATCTGGTATGTTAATACAGACAATGTATGACGAAAATATATTTCAAAGAAAGTAACAATTTGAGTTGAAAAGTATGATGTCTGTCTGTGTGTCTGTCTATCATGGATGACATAGTGATCTTTCAACTTAATTAAAGTAGCAATTTGAGTCAGCACGTACGATGTATGTCTCTTTCAACTGAAGCTTGAAATTGATGCCTGGGTGCCTGCCCTGAGCAAGTAAAATATCAGTAGGAAAAGTGCTGGCTAGTTCATTTGCTTGCTTAACATAGGAAGTGAATTTGTAGTACACTGACCTTGTGTGCTTGCACGTCTGTACTATAGCATGCATTCATTAGCAATCGTGCATATCTTATATGTGGCAAACACACCTGCTACATACTAATTGCAATAGTCTATTGTCTGGTATTCAATATGCTATGCACATGTCAATGATGGAAAGTTAGAGATTCCTTCAAAGTCTGTCTGTTTGTCCGTCTGTCTGTTTGTCTATCTATCTGTCTGTCTGTCTGTCTGTCTGTCTGTCAAATCTTTTTATAATTTTATACATCAAGATTCAAAGCTAATACCAGCGAAACTAAAGTAACGGCTAATGAACAATAAGTGTCACAACTACAACAATAGATTACACTAATACATAACGAGTAGAATTAATCGTCTGTTTGTCTGTCAGTTGGTGTGTCACTGTGTCTGCCTATCTGTCTTGTCTGTCAATCAGTTGCTCAAGACCATGATATCCCACCTGCTACCTTATTACTACACACATAGCTCAATCAATTCATTTCCTATTGTTTGTTCTCCAGGTTTCCAAAGCTATGTCGTTACAACTGTGACTGGCACAGAGAGAGGAGCGGGTACAACGGCTGTGGTGTATGCGACGCTCCACGGAAGTATTGCCACGTCACGTGAATGCATTCTTGACAGCTCAAGACAAAATTTTTCACCCGGGAGGTAGACATTAATTTGTTAATTAAAACTTTTAGAGACAAATTTCACAATTAAAAACCCAAATTATTATTATTCATGTTTAATTAACTTAAACAGGTTGTTTCACATTGCGTGTTGTTGTTTTAATTTTTAGTAATTATAACTATACAGAACAGGTTTAGTGTTGGAAATTATGCCTGACAGTTAGGGCACATTTCTTTTACCTCCATCACTGGCTAATCTGGATGAGGAGGTAGAGTTTCTGCACGTTTCATTTACCACCACCAAATAAGGCAGTGGAGCTCCACCAGCTCCACCAATTCAACCACCCTCTCGCTTGTTAAGCCAGTGGAGGTTCGGTAGAGGTAGCTAGGTCACTGGTCACCTCTAAGAGAAGAGATATCAAGCCATTAAAGAGAAGAGATATCAGGACATCTGATTCCTTAGCCAGAGAAATGGCAAGAACAGCTCAAAATGCAGTCAAAATCTCACTAACTTTGTCCATTTACTCAAACAACACACTGCACATGTTCACCTCTACCATCGCATTTCTTTTTCTTGCTTCCACCCAGTTTACTTCTGCTCTACCGAAGTACTTCTATTGCCTTATCCGGATTAGCCAGTGGAGGTAAAGAAATGCGCCCTTATGTTTTGTTACAATCTGCGTAGCACAAAAGAGTGAGGTTGTAATGTTTTGGAGGTGTTTGTGTGTGTGTGTGTGTGTGTGTGTGTGTGTGTGTGTGTGTGCACGTGTGTGTGCGTGCACGCACAGATGTGTGATGTTATTATATCTTTATTTATTGTGTGCATATAAGCATAATGCATCAAGTGAGATATGATTTTGAATGATTTGTTAGTTTCCTTTATTTTTTGTTTGTAGGAAAGACAGTTTCACAGTAACCGTGATGCGAGATTTGGGTGAAATCTTGGCTGTTCAGATTCGTCATGATAACTCTGGATCAAGTCCAAACTGGTCACTCAAGAAGGTGTTTGCACAGTTTTTGTATTGGGTGTGTCTGTTTGTTTGTTTGTGTTTTTGGTTATCTATCTGTTTGTTTGTTTGTGTGTTGGTTTGTTTGTCTATTTGTTTGTTTCTTGTCTGTTTGTTTGTTTACTTGTTTGTCTGTCTGTTTGTTTGTTTGTTTGTTATGTTTGTTTGTATGTTTGTCTATCTGTTTGTTTGTTTATGTGTTTGTTGTCTGTCTATTTGTTTTTGTCTGTCTGTCTGTCTGTCTGTTTGTTTATTTGTCTGTTTGTCTGTGTGCCTGTCTGTCTGTCTGTTTGTTTATTTGTGGGTTTGTCTGTTTGTTTGTGTTTGTTTGCATGTTTGTTTGTCTTTGTCTTTATTTCTTTACTCATTTGATCGGACAAGAGCATGCTTGACTCTTTCTACTGCATTGTTACAGCTTTCTGTACTGGATGTTTGTCGAATGCTATCATACGAATTTCCATGTCAGAGTTGGCTCTCAAACAAGCTTCCCGGTTGTAGCTCTTCCATCACACTTACACAATACAAAAAGTCTCTCAGAAATGTAGAAACTCAAACACCTTTACCACACACTTTCCCAGCTGAACACGACACAACAACAAACACTCACTCACATCACAAAGTCCTGGATGTTCCAATTAATGCAGTGAGAGAAGAAAGGTCAACCAACATGCAGCAAACCTTCTCACCCAGACCTCCCACAGCTAAGAGACGACAGAAGCAACAACGTGGGAAGTTTTCCATATTGAATTGTGAGACAATACGCAAGCAGGAGTCTAAATCCAGTGTGACAGACAGGAAGCCTACAGAAACTATCACATCCACACCAAGGCAAATGATACCTACCGAGCATCAAGAATCAGGTGATATTAATGACTAACGTTTTGTATTTTATTTTTTGAAAAATATTTACTGTCAAATAAAAACACATTTTATCAAATTTGAATAAATTTGAATAAGTAGTGGTCACTTGTGCAGATGTCAATTTACATTGCTGTTTGTAACTCTGTCGTTATGCAAGTGTTATACCATCTGTGATGTCACTCCAATGTGTTAATATTCAATGCATGACTTACAGACGAGACATCATACATTCAGGCAGTAGTCTGTAGCTGCTTATAAAGATTATCACAAAAGACTGATGAATTATGGATTGATGCTTTAATTTGATTTGTAATTTAATTTTGAATTGATTATCTATACATATCTATCTATACATATATATATATATATATATATATATATATATATATATATATATTATATTTTTTTACTTTTTAAAAACTAACCCAAAACCAACCCAAACCCCCCACTCTACAAAAAGTCTAGAACGTCATCAGAGCAATCTACAGACAATCTCTCTAGAATTATCTTTGCATTATACAACCAGAGTTTAATAGAAAGCCGTTGGTGGAAATAGGACGTGGCCTGGCTCATTGTGAGGTGACTGTGGAATGTTGTTCTTCTGCGATTGATTTTAAAATCTGGAGACTAGACGGCGACCACAAGCCCAGACTTTCAACAACTAGTGGATAAAACACAACTCCATTCTCACTAACAATGTCTTTATATGAGCTGTCTTTCTCTCTTTCTCCAGCTTCTGCCGCAACCCCTGCTTGACAAGCTGCCTTTACCATATATGTTGGTTGGAGAGAATTTCTTATTGTGATGTCAAAGTAAGTCAGTCGCCCTCTCTCAAAGTCTGGATGGTATACATCTCCTGGTCTTGCATTCGAGTTACCACAAAGCCGTTGTTCACGCCGACAATTGGCATTATCAGATAATAGTGCTTCAAATACTACGTCAGCAAGAGCGTTGTGTCGTCTGTTTCTCCAGTTTCCCTCTCTGCAACCCAGTAGATGGTTCCCATAACTGTCTAAAACCTGTCCACAGGAACAACGCTTTGAGCTTGGAGGAGGTGGGAAGAAAGGTATCCCCAACCATGTGCGAACAGCGATTATGAACTCCCTCTGGAGCATGGCAAGGCTGAGATTGGGGTTGGATATTGCCCTTAGCCATGCTCCAGCGTGAGGAGCAGATATCGTGTAGTCGAGCACGATCTCTCAAACTTGCTTTCTCTAAATATATATATATATATAAAGACAAGATCCTAAATGTTTGTTCACCTACTACTTTTTCACGCTCGGCTCGTTGTCACTTGAATTCTCCAGACGTACCTACTGAATGTTGGTTTCGATAGGTTTGTCTTCTTTCGGTGGTCAGCCCTCGAGTGATAAAGCTCTCTATTCTGTCCGACATTGATCAGATTGCTAAGAATGACATTCAAACTATTAAGTGCAATATGGAATCTAATTGTACATGGACTACTCGCTGCTAATTACCTACAACATCTAACTGTAACTAAAATTCTAAACGAGATACTTTCATGGTAATTCCTCGCAATTTAATGCACCCGGATGAAGCTGGGCAATGTAGATAGTTTATTTAATAATTGTTAAATTAAGTTATTAATTAATTAATTTGAGTTTTATCTTTTATGTTAAAAAGTAGAATTTGTAAAGTTCAGCATGTTCTATTTTAATATGGAATTAAATGAAATTTTACAAATTTAATTGTTGGAAAGACTTTGATGGTATTAAACTGCATATGCTGAGAAGATACTTAGCAATCAATTTTTATACCAAGCAGTTAGTCAAACAGGGCGGAGTGAAATAGAATGCTGGTAATGGCTGCAATAACAGTGTGTGTGTGTGTGTGTGTGTGTGTGTGTGTGTGTGTGTGTGTGTGTGTGTGTGTGTGTGTGTGTGTGTGTGTGTGTGTGTGTGTGTGTGTGTGTGTGTGTGTGTGTGTGTGTGTGTGTGTGTGTGTGTGTGTGTGTGTGTGTGTGTGTGTGGTGTAATAGCTCAATTGGTTAGAGAGTGCATTTGGAGAATGAAAACATCCGGGACCTTACAGGGTTGCATGTTTAAGTCTCAGTGATGGCAAGCTATGGCATAATTCCCGTAAGCAAGAAACTTACACACAATTGCTTCTCTCAACTCAGGAGTATAAATGAGTACCTGGTCATTGACTGGGGTGGACATGACCGCTGGCTTGGCCCTAACATTATGCAGCAGACGTGTACTTGTCGGCCTTGGTGTCCAGTCCCAAAGCTGCGCCATAGTCGGTACCCCTGGATGACTCTGGCCAAGCTCCAGGTGGATTGTAGCGCTGGCCCTAAGCCTCCACGTAGCGCATGGAGGCCCTGTCTCTAGAAGCAGGGGGAGCTATCTCCACAACTGACCTTAAGGTTGACGTCATTCACGAATGACGTGGAGGGCTTGACATTTGTTCATTTGTCCATTTGTGTGTGTGTGTGTGTGTGTGTGTGTGTGTGTGTGTGTGTGTGTGTGTGTGTGTGTATGGTATGTGTGCACGTGAATAAAACAGTTAAATGAAATATTAGTTAGTTGAAATAGCAGGAATGACTTTAGCTCAATGTGTCAACACATCATAATGTAATTGCATGTGATCGTGTTGTATGGTGTTTGTATGAGGAGTTGGTCAGTTGATTATATTGTAATTGATTTGTATAGGGATGGTGTTGGATGAGAGTATGAGAGAAGAAGAAGAAGATTCTCAGAAGAGCAATTTTGAGACAAAAGAGTGTGAAGTGGTATTGGAAAGTGGCAATAAGGCAGACGCTCCAAGAAAATCAAGTAGCTCATCAACAGCAAGTACAATCAGTGAAGCATTACAGTCGTCAGATGCACAAGATGACAACAACCAGTCTCTTGATAACCTGGCTGTTTCAACAGGTGACATTGCTACTTTGGATAGTCACGTGAATATCTCAAACAAAGATGCTGCAGAAGATGTCACAGTTGACCAAGACAATCACGTGATCACTTCAAAGGATCATGCAGCATCTTCTGATGATCAAGTCAGTGACATGACAACACAAGAAGAACAACGAGAACAAGAGAAAGATCAACAACAACAACAAAAACAACAACAACAGCAACAATATCAGCAAAGACAAGAACAAGACAAACAAGAACAAGTGGGACCAGAGCAAGACAAACAAGAACAAGTGGGACAAAAACAAGAACAAGTGGGACAAGAACAAGGAGAGCAAGGTGGAAACAATATATTTGGCTAGCTGTGAAATGTGGCATTATTTACTTGTTGTTCAGTATTGTCTTTTTTACTTGCAGAGCATCGAACTGAGGTAGGAGAACAACATTTTTATGCATATTCAAATCAAACAGTTGCAGATCACTTGACCAATCACAGTAAAACAGATCTGGGTGACATTTCTCTTGATGAGCCACAAACGAAGCAAGAAGCAACAAACGGAGACCACAATGTGTTGAGTACTGACAAGTCTGGCCATCTGTTAATAGACAGAGATAGCAACAATGCACTAGACAACAGCGGAGACTCAAAATATATTGACTCTGTGTCTGCACGTGAACCTTATGATGATGTTAGCAGTCACGTGACCCAAGCATCAGACAATGTAGACTCTCAATCAAGTGACTATGCACAGTCAGCGGATGAAATCACTGGTAAGGCTGCAGATGCTGTACGCAGCAGCAAGTCAGAACGTTTGTCTTCTATGGAACCAATTAAAGAGGAAACATCGCCCTCTACTGAAGCATCTGTGAATAAAGACGTTGATGTGAAACAGGATACCTCATCTACACAGTCGTTCAATGAGAATGAAGATGCTCTGTCTTCTTCGTCATCAGACATTGAGCTGAAGGCATTGGCGGAAGAAGACGAGCATGAAGGTACACAATCTTTGTCTGAGCTAGCAGAAGAAGCAATGGGTGACGGCATTAACCATGAAGATGATGGGCCACAGCACTATGAAGTGACTGTTTATACCACAGATATAGTTCACGGAGGAACTAGTGCTAACGTATTTGCTGATCTTTATGGATCTAATAAAGTAAACACAGGGCCTTTGCCTCTTTCCAAACCAAACTCAAATTGCTTCAGTCGTGGATCAGTGGATGCGTTTGTTGTTGAGACTCCTTTTCTTGGCTCGTTTATAGACAAAGTGCGTATCAGTCATGACAACAGTGGCTTCACCTCTGCATGGCATGTAGACAAAGTCGAGCTATGTCGTGTTGTTACTGAGAAGAATGCAGATGGGGTGGATCAGTGGAGGTCTGTTGACAAGATAGTAACGTATCCATGCAATCAGTGGCTATCCAGGAGCAACGATGATGGGGAAATTGTGAGGGAGTTGGTGCCAATGATCACAGCAAATGAACATAAAGCAGTGACAAGGCAGGACACGCTTTCACTGAAGAACTACAATGTCTATGTCTTCACTGGCAACGTCATGTTTGCAGGAACTAATGCTAACATTTATGTTACAATTTATGGTTCAAAGGGTGATACAGGAGAGAGACAACTTCGATCATCTGAAACTCACAAAGATAAATTTGAACGAGACCATGTGGACGTTTTCAATCTTTCGGCTGCAGACCTGGGGAAAATATCTCGGCTAAAGGTGCGGAGAGACAAAGGTCTGTTGGGATCAGATTATTATCTGGAGAAGGTGGAGGTGGTGGACGTATTGGATGGGAGGAATACAGTGTTTATGTGTCAGCAGTGGCTGTCTGATGAGCAGAGCAACGGAGGTTTGTTGGAAAGGGAGTTTATGGCTTTGGAGCCAGAAAAGTTGAAGACAAGGTCGACTGGAAGAGTGCCATCTAGGCAAGGTGAAATATAGTTTGATGGATGATTGAATCAGAGACAGACAGACAGACAGACAGACAGACAGACAGACAGATGAAAGGACGGACGGATGGATGGACAGACAGACAGACATATTGAGAGAATGGATTATGATTTAGTAAGCAATTTATGTATTTTATGAATCTTGGTTAGGCACCAACTACAAAATCACAGTCAAGACAGGCGACATACGTTACGCTGGCACATCAGCCAACATTTTCCTAACACTTTTTGGAGAAGACAACTCATCTGACGAGCTCCATCTTCAACAGTCACTTACAAGCGACAACACATTTGAGCGCAACCAAATAGACATTTTCGTATTTGACATTCCTTTCAATCTTGGGCCTCTGAACTTGATTAAAATTTGGCATGACAATAAAGGATTTGGATCATCGTGGTTTCTTGAGTCTGTGCAAGTGTGTGACGAGTCAACAGGGAACGTTTATGACTTTCCATGTCACGGTTGGTTGGCAAGAGACAAAGGAGATGGCAAAACATTAAGAGAGTTAACATGTTCAACTGTGAGGTCTGAATGGGAAAGCACGAGTGGAAAGGAGACAGATGTGATGTTGCCAGATAAGTCAAAGTCACAGAGGTTGAAAGAGAGATATCCTTTGGTTAACAGATGAGACACACTGGCTAATGAATAGACACACAGAGAGGCAAATTCTCTCGAGTACGGACAGACAGATGGATGGACATACAGATGGACAGACTGATGGATGGACAGATGGACAGGTAGACAGACTGACACATCATAGACAGGCGAACCAGACAAATCTAGAACTGCAACATGATGCATAGACACACTTGTCTTATTTGCTGTATTGAATGATTGAATGATTTTATCCTTGACTACATGTCACGTGGATATGGAGTATGTTTCAAATGGCAAGCCAAGGAAACAAAGGCTTTGTGACTGAACCTGAAATGATTAAACTGTGTCGTAAGCTAAACATTGCTGTGCCAACAAACACGATTAAAGATCGATTCAAAGTTAGTCGAATGGTTTGGTTTGTCGTTTGTTCTCAATCTGGAGATTTTTGGTAGGAAGTTGCCGGTAATGGAGGAAAGTCAACTTGTAGTCAGGTTGATTATCAACAGTTTAAGAAGTGTTTTAAGGGATTGGTTGGCAGACCTGAAGTATTGTTGTTGTTTAACAGGTGAGTGTGTAACCTACACACACACACACACACACACACACACACACACACACACACACACACACACACACACACACACACACACTATTGCTAATCTAGTATAATTGTCTAACTTTCTAATGGATATCAGGTATTCAAGCAACAGACAATGGTTGACTGCTGATGAGCTGTTGTTATTCCTCTCGACTGAACAAGAGGTTTTTAGTGATTTTAAACTTTCACATGACATGAGACCTTAGTTGTGTAATTTACTGTTAGGTTGCAAGTCCATCCATAGAATTCTGTGAAGGTGTTATCAAACATTATGGAGAAACCACAGATGATAGACATGCAAAAATGCTGACACTGGAAGGTCTTTCTTGTTTGTTTTTTGTTTGTCTGTCTGTCTCTATGTATGTATGTTGTATGTTTCTCTGTCTGTCTGTCTGTCTGTATGTATGTATGTATGTATGTATGTATGTATGTGTGCATGTGTTTGTATGTTTGTCTGTGTGTCTGCATGTATATCTGTCTGTTTGTCTGTCTGTTTGGGTGTCTTCCTGATTTATTGATTTAAGTACTTTCTGTTTTTTTTGCAGCTTTTACTCAGTATTTGTTGAGCGCTGAGAATGGCATATTTAATACTATTCATACAGCGGTCTACCAGGACATGACACAACCTCTCACACACTATTATATTGCATCATCACACAACACGTAAGTATTTCACTACATTATTGATAAGAATGGAAAGACAGAAAGATATACATACATACATACCTACAGACAGATAGACAAACAGACAGATGGACTTGGGTCCCAATTGTCTTAGAACTTGGTGATTATTAGCATATGACAGACAGACAGACAGACAGATAGATATATAGACAGGCTGCTGGCTTGATGAATGGCTAGGTACTTTGCTTGTTATATTATGTTGTACCAATTAGTGTCTCTAGAACTTTGTGTGCAAATTACATTTTGAGAGACAAATGGAACTGACAGACTTTTTGTTGGTTGGCACACAGACAAACTGACAAGCAAAATAGAAGACATAGATTTTGGCATTGTATTGTTGACATTATAGCCTAAGTGTTGCTTAGGTACTTGATGGAGCACCAACTGAAAGGTAAATCGAGTGAAGAGGGTTATGCTCGAGCTCTACGAAAAGGATGCAGATGTGTAGAAAGTGAGTGATGCTTTTCGATTTCTGCACTGGTCTTGTTTTGTATTGTTTTGTATAATTGTTTGATTAGTTAATTGGTTTGTTTTTTGTTGTTTGTGTATGGTTGTTTGCTGTTTGTATATTTTTTGTATATTTGTTTGTTTGTTGTTTGTACAAGTTTGTGTGTATATTTGTTTGTATATTGTTTGTATATTTGTTTGTATATTTGTTTGTATATTTGTTTGCATATTTGTTTGTATATTTGTTTTTATATTTGTTTGTATATTTGTTTGTATATTTGTTTTTATATTTGTTTGTATATTGTTTGTATATTTGTTTGTATATTTGTTTGCATATTTGTTTGTATATTTGTTTTATATTTGTTTGTATATTTGTTTGTATATTGTTTGTATATTTGTTGTATATTTGTTTGTATATTTGTTTGTATATTTGTTTGTATATTGTTTGTATATTTGTTTGTATATTTGTTTGTATATTTGTTTGTATATTTGTTTTTATATTTGTTTGTTTATTTTTTGTTTGTTGTTTGTATGTGTGTTTGTATATTTGTTTGTGTGTTACTTTGTATTGTATCAGTTTAGCATTAGACTGCCAAAGACTAAAAGAAAGTTGTTGCAGTAAATGCTGGATAGCTTTAGAGACCGTTGTCCCTGTAGTTTTAACAGTTCTTCTTGCTGTAATTGTTAAATCTCTAAAGAACTGGGAGACCAAACTCCCAGAGTCTCTACAACTAGAGGATAGAAGTCACATCCAGCTGCGTTAACTTCATCTTCATACTGTGCAATCTTCTTGGAGTCTCCTCCAGCAGCTGCCGCTCCTGGTTGGGTGGTTGATTCTAGGAGATATGATGCCTGTAGGGAATTCCTACTGTCACATCAAAATACGCAGCTTGGCTCTGGAGGAAGTCAGGATGAAACACATTCCCTAGTCTGGCATTGTTGTGGCTGTTGCACCATTGCTCCTTCTTGCAGTCGCGATTGTCCACAAGAACTGTGTTGAAAATGACGTCACAAAGTGTGTCATGCCTTTTATTTCTTAGTGAGCCATGACCACAACCCAAGACATGATCTCCATGTGTATTGATGACGGTACTACAAGGACACCTAACGGCCGAAGGAGGAGATGGAAACACAGGAATGCCAAGCCACATACGAAGAGCATCCATAAAATTCCTGAGGAGACATGACCAGGCCTAATTTCTGGTT
>NC_085096.1:242500-252500 GCF_963422355.1 Corticium candelabrum
CTTGTTGCGTTGATTCAACTTCAGATATTGTTCTAAAACAGATCTATTTAGCGCCATGCTCTACAGTAGGGGCCGTTGTTGCACATGTCGCACAATTAGGTGTCAACTAATAGCATTCTGCTTCTCGTTGAGACAATAGGTGAGGTGTACATGTATTTACAGTTGGCTGACTGCAAGTGGGTTGTCTAACACTACAGAATGTGCAAAGTAGGCGTCGAGTGTCCTTGCTCTCTTTGAACTTGATGTGCAACATACAGCAATCTAACAACGTTTGTAGTAAAACCGTTCTGAAAACCGAGAAAACTACAGTCTCAAATGTGTGAACAGAAAATGATTAAATTTGTAGTCTTTGCACTAGCTCTTTATTGTCTGGAAGTTCAATTAAGGATAAAGTATTTACCAATTTGCCAACGATTGCTTAATAGTTTTTAGCATATTGTTATTTCTACCTTTTAAAATCACACCTAGAAACCTAAACACAGCTTTAGGTCTTAGATTGACACATATGCTTTGAGTGACACTCACATTGTTACTGAATTGCGGCTCACAGAATTCACAGGGTTTTGTCATTTCCATGCACCGTACACAAACTGTAGCTATTTTATCATGCATTACTGACAGTCTATAGTTCACGTCTGTACAACAATTTTCATTGCACACACGACTTCAATTTCATGTGACATTAACATCAAAGCTCTAATAGCAATAAGTTATGATAATTTTTATATTTGTTTTGTAATGCAGTGGCATTGAATTATCAATTTCCTGGAAAGATGATGGACATAAATCAAGGTTTATTCCAACAGAATGGGTTTAGTGGATACATATTAAAGCCAACAGTTTTACGAGGAGGTAAACGGTGGATATGGATGATGACACATTTAATTAAGGAGCTAGTGCATCATTGGTGTGTGTGTTGTTACAGGTGAACACGAGTTTAATCCATTTAGTGACGATCCTGTACCACATAGTGAACCAAAATTATTGATAATCAAAGTGAGATATGGCTGTGTTTTGAGATGTGCATATGGTAGGGAGACATCTTTGTAATGTAATAGTCTGATGTATTAAGAGATGCATCTCTCCAATATAATAGTCTAGTGACTGTGAGATGCATCCTTCTAATACACTAGTCTAGTGTATGTGAGATGCATACCTCCAATACAATAGTCTAATATAATGTGAGATGCATCTCTCCACACACAATAGTCTAGTGTATTGAGAGATGCTTCTCTTTAATGCAGTAGTCTAATGTACTGAACATTGCATTTGTCTATCAGATTATTAGTGGCCAACAGTTACCAAAGCCCGGTGGTTCTTCAACAGACAAGGAAGTTGATCCATCAGTGGTTGTTGAAACAATCGGTCTAGTGTGTGACAGAAGTGAAGAAAGAACTCGAGTCATACCGGGAAATGGTAGACTTAATTAACATTTCTTGTTTGTCAGTAGATTTAAGAATTATTTAATTATCTGGTTTGTAGTTAATTTGTTTGTCTGTTTCTCTGTCTGTTTGTTTGTCTGTCTGTCTGTCTGTCTGTCTGTCTGTCTGTCTGTCTGTCTGTCTGTCTATCTATGTCTGTTTGTCTGTCTGTTTGGTTGTCTGTTTGTTGTCTGTTTGCTAGCTTTCTTATCTGTTCACTTACAATGGTCTTGTAGTCTCACACTTTTGTAAGCATTTGTTACTGATTTAGGTTTCAATCCCTTGTGGGAAGAGAAGTTTGTGTTTCCTGTTCACTTTCCTGACATGGCGCTGATTCGTCTGCTGGTCATCAGTGGTAGTGGAAAAGCAACAAACAACGTTATTGGGCAATACACACTGCCATTCAACAGCATCCAGCCAGGTTAGTTGTTGAGAAAGTGACAATATGACTATGAGAGATTTGATGAATACAGAAAGATCAACAAACAGTAAAACTGCTATTAACAATTGATATATTTGCATACATGGAACACCAGAAAATTATTAGACATTATACATAATGATTTAATAGGACAGAAGGGAGAGTAGACATACATACAGTGAGGTGAGCATGTATAGGAGGAGTAGGATGGCAAGCAATCACATAAAGCTGAACGACTGAAAAAGAGGCAGCAGTAAGACAGTCCAACAGATATTGAATTACACACAGATTGATTGCAATATTGTGTCTTATGTTGATGGAACAACTTGTTAGCATTTGTATTTTACAGGCTACCGTCACGTGCCGCTGTTGTCAGTTGCGGGACATATACTGCCAAATGCCACACTATTTGTGCATGTGACGATTGGAGGAGGATTAGTAGTGAAGGTAAGAGATTAAAGAGTATTAATAAATATTGAAATTCTTGTAAGTTATATGATAATGTATGCCTATAGACTGCATAAGTATGTACAATCAGTCTAATGTATTGAGGCTATTCTTTCAGTTGATCTACATGGTATATACTTTTGTGTTCAGAAAGAATCGTTCAGCAGAGGCAGTTTGTCAAAGAGTGCCAGTATGAGGGTAATAAGGCATTTATAAATTGGGTATTTCTTATGTTTGTTATATGCTATTCTTTGTGAAGAGTCGGACAAGTGTTTTTAGCACTGGTTCTAAGAAGCAGTCACGAGAAGTGGGTGAACAATGGCTGCTGTTTATGATGGATAGTGTTACGAGTGTGTTTATGTTCAGTATGTCAAGTTGAAGAAGATTGGCATTGCACGATTAGATGGATTGTTTCAGGTACTGATGGACAGATGCCTTTCTCTAATATGATACACTAGCAATCTATGAATTGAGATTCATTCCTGCAATACAATTTAGTGTATTGTGACTTAATTGCATTGCTCCAATACAATAGTCTAGAGTGTATTGTGAGGTACATCTCTAGTGTATTGTGATGCATTCCTTCAATACAACAGACTAGTGTATTGTGATGCATTCCTCCAATACAACAATCTAGTGTATTGTGAGATGCATTCCTACAATACAATAATGTAATGTAGTGAGAGGTGCATTCTCTCAATACAATAGTCTAATGCGTTGAGAGATTATGTACAACCTTGTCTTCTTCTCAAGCTACATTGATGTATATTGTTATTTTAGGCAGCAGAATATCTTCTTGTCAAATGTACAGACCTGCAAGAAGACGCTGACTTGGCATTGAATGAGTTTCAAGTACTTTCTGTTGTATTCACATTTAACTTGTTCGAGTGTACATAATACTGTTGTCACAGGTCAAGACGGGCTCATCACAATGTAATGGCTTTGCTGAGGCAGCCTGCCATTTTGTTGAAAGTTATTCGCAATATGGATTTACTATTGAGACACAAGACAAGGTACACTTACACACACACACACACACACACACACACACACACACACACACACACACACACACACACACACACACACACACACACACACACACACACACACACACACACACAACATACATGTAATGTTATTGTGTCTAACAGACGCCAATACTAAGATCTCTGGAATCTTCTCTTCCATTTGATGCAGCAACACTGAAAGTTCTTTTTCAGCGGGTCATTTCTAAATTGCATTGGCTGGGTGTTGTTGCCTCCTTCTTATTTGTCTTCTCAACTAGGTTGTTGCAGAAGCTAAAGCTCTTGTAGCTCATGGTCACCAGCTTGCAGATGAGGTGCGCAGTTATAATGAATGACAGACAAATATTTGGACAGACAGACAGATAGACCTTAGGGCTTTTAATTGCTGTGTAGTTGGACTTTACTTTAGTGATTTGCAGTTGATAGTTCAATGTTTGAAAATATATGTATTGACAGACAGACAGACAGACAGACAGACAGACAGACAAACAGGCAGACAGACGAGGGTAAGCAGTTCGGGAGATAGACAATATTCTGTAGATGCTAAAATCACAGCAGTTTATTCAATTTGGTTTTCTCAGATAATGCGGGTACACGAGACAGGCAGCAAGCTAACGGTATGGAGATGCACATTTCTTAACAACAGCAATTTTGATTAACAATTCTGTGTGTGCAGATCACTGTTGAGTTAAAACAATCTGGACTAAAGGACAAAGGATTATCAAAAGTTTGTCATTTTATTTGCCTGTTTGTTTGCATGTTTGTCTGTAGCAGTTGTCTGTCCATTCATACTTCTGTCTCTTTATTTGTTGTTTGTATTTCGTTTGTTTGTTTATGTATGTGTTTTGGTCAAAGTTTTTTGATATCAACTACAATACCAGTCTGTGTATCTAGCTGTTTGTTGCTCAGTCTGTTTATCTGTTTGTTGCTCAGTCTGTTTATCTGTTTGTTGGTCATTCTTTTTATCTGTTTGTTGCTCAGTCTGTTTATCTGTTTGTTGCTCAGTCTGTTTATCTGTTTGTTACTCAGTCTGTTTATCTGTTTGTTGCTCAGTCTATTTATCTGTTTGTTGCTCAGTCTTGTTATCTCTTTGTTGCTCAGCCTGTTTATCTGTTTGTTACTCAGTCTGTTTATTTGTTTGTTGCTCAGTCTGTTTATCTGTTTGTTGCTCAATCTGTTCACCTGTTTGTTACTCAGTCTTTATCTGTTTGTGGCTCAGTCTGCTTATCTCTTTGTTACTCAGTCTGTTTATCTGTTTGTTGCTCAGTCTGTTTATCTGTTTGTTGCTCAATCTGTTCACCTGTTTGTTACTCAGTCTGTTTATCTGTTTGTGGCTTAGTCTGCTTATCTCTTTGTTACTCAGTCTGTTTATCTGTTTGTTACTCAGTCTGTTTATGATCTGTTTGTTGCTCAGTCTGTTTATCTGTTTGTTGCTCAGTCTGTTTATCTGTTTGTTGCTCAGTCTGTTTATCTGTTTGTTACTCAGTCTGTTTATCTGTTTGTCAACCAGTCTGTTTGTCAGTCTATCTGTCTATTAGTCTGTTTTCATTCATTCTCATACATTCACTGTACACATTCATTTCAGGCATTGGAAAGCTTTGCATGGAACATGCAGATGTTGAAAGACACAGCAGATATCATTAAGTCTGCAACGAATCGCTGGATGTCCGAGTTAGACAAGCTGAATAACACAAGTGCCAATCAAATAAACGAGAAAGTAACACTATAATATGGTATTCTATTTCTATGGCAAATGAAATGAGATGTTAGAGTGTTGAAGGTTGGGATTATATTTTATTGCAAATAAATTAAGAGGTATTTATGCAGATGTGTTGATTTAGTCAAACACACACACACACACACACACACACACACACACACACACACACACACACACACACACACACACACACACACATACACACATACACTGACACACACACACACACACACACACACACACACACACACACACACACACACACACACACACACACACTTCCAACTGTTGACTTTTCCATGCCATCTATCTCACGGATTAGTAACTTTATAAACGTCTTTCGCACAGAAACAATAATCAAGTTAGCGTCAGCCACAACAATTGCAATTACTCTCTCCTGGTGGTGTAACTGCTGTCTCTTTCATGCGCATGCGCGTTGCAGTTGCCCCACATACACACGTTCCAAGCGAATTTTTTTATTGCGAGAGCAAGAACGCAAATCAACAAAGCGAAACGCCAGCGGGGCGAATGAATGGCCCTAAGCTCCGCCTACATATTGTACTTAGCAATTATGCGGTGTCCCGTATGTAAACAAACAAAAATTGTTCGTCTCTTTGAGTAACCTAGTGATCTTTTATACAATCGCAAAGCAAAGCTACAAGCGTTAAATAATTACGAACAAAAGCAAAGCATTCGCGCAGCGTTTTCATTCAATCGTTCGCGCTCAATAGTTTGCGCATGCTGGAAAAGAAATTAGATCCCGTATGTGCCTCTAGTCAGTTTCTTTCACACGGCTAATTGCGCTGCTTGCTGTGGTTCCACCGCGTCGTTCTTATGGCAGACGACTTCGACACGGATGCTGCATTGGCAGGTCTGTCGAAGGAGGAGCTAGAAGAGCTGGCTCAAGACATCGATCCTGATGTGAGGAAATCGGAGTTTTGATTGTGTCGAGTTTTGTGTTGTTGTGATGTGACGATGGAGACGTTGTGATGCGAGATGTGTTGGTGAGGATTTGGGTTGGTGTGAGAGTGTGGGAGTGTGATGGTGTGGAGGATGGATTGTGTGTGATATGAAGTTTCACTGTGGGTGGTGTGGCTGTTTGGTTAGAGGATGTCAACCACCCGGGGTTGTGTCATTTGACGGTTTCTTTGTCTGTCTGATCATTTGTCTGTCTGTCTGTCTGTATCTATGTATGTATGTATGTATGTTTGTCTGTCTATTTGTGTGTTTGATTGTAACAAAAATTTTGTTTGTCTGTCTGATTGTTTGTTTGTTGTCTGATCGTTTGTTTGTCTGTTTGTGTGTCTGATTGTTTGTTTGTTTGTGTGTCTGTCAGTTGTTTTGTCTGTCTGATCATTTGTCTGCTTGTGTGTGTGTGTGTGTGTGTGTGTGTGTGTGTGTGTGTGTGTGTGTGTGTGTCTGTGTCTGTGTCTGTGTCTGTGTCTGTCTGTGTCTGTCTGTCTGTCTGTTTTTCTCTGTCTGTCTCTGATCGGTTCTCTGTGTGTCTGTCTGTCTGTCTGTTTGTCTGTCTGTTTGTCTGTTCATTTGTCTGATCATGTCTGTGTCTGTCTGTTTGTCTCTCTGTCTGTCTGATTGTTTGTCTTTCTCTTCTGTTTTTACTAGTTTGTCTGTCTGTCTGTCTGTACGTACGTATGTATGTATGTTTGTCTGTCTATTTGTGTGTTTGATCATGACAAAAATTTTGTTTGTCTGTCTGATTGTTTGTCTGTCTGTTTGTGTGTCTGTGCGTCTGTCAGTCGTTTGACTGTCTGATTGTGTGTGTGTGTGTGTGTGTGTGTGTGTCTGTCTGTCTGTCTGTCTGTTTGTCTGTTCATTTGTCTGATCACTTGTAAGTATGTATGTATGTCTGTCTGTCTGTCTGTCTGTTTGTCTGTTCTGTCTGTCTGTCTTTCTGTCTGTCTGTATGATCGTTTGTCTTTCTCTTCTGTTTCTACTAGTTTGTGTGTTTGTCTGATCATTTGTCTGTCTGTCTATCTGTCTGTCTGTACGTATGTATGTATGTATGTATGTTTGTCTGTCTATTTGTGTGTTTGATCATAACAAAAATTTTGTCTGTCTGTCTGATCGTTTGCTTGTTTGATCGTTTGTCTGTCTGATTGTTGGTTTGTCTGTTTGTGTGTCTGATTGTTTGTTTGTCTGTGTGTTTATGTGTCTGTCAGTCGTTTGTCTGCTTGTGTGTGTGTGTGTGTGTGTGTGTGTGTGTGTGTGTGTGTGTGTGTGTGTGTCTGTGTCTGTGTCTGTGTCTGTGTCTGTGTCTGTGTCTGTCTGTGTCTGTGTCTGTCTGTGTGTCTGTCTGTCTGTTTGTTTCTTTGTCTGTCTCTGATCGGTTTACTGTCTGTCTGTCTGTTCATTTGTCTGATCACTTGTATGTATGTATGTATGTATGTGTGTCTGTCTGTTTGTCTCTCTGTCTGTCTATCTCTATCTATATGTCTGTCTGTCTGTCTGTCTTTCTGTCTTTCTGTCTGTTTGTCTGATCGTTTGTCTTTCTTTCTGCCTTTGCTTGTTTGTTTCTCTGTCTTTCTGTCTGTCTCTCTGTTTGTTAGTTTACTCAGCAGCAAATCTAACAAACATAATTCTAACAAAAGTGTGTCCCAATAGAATGACTTGCTGCCAGCTCGTGACAGAATGCCCAACCAAACGTCAAAGAAACCAAGCGGAAAGTATGACCGTAGCCATCTCACCAACTACCTGGTTGACTCTGCAAAGGCATCGACAGTCGGCAGTGACTACGTGACGTACGAGAAGAAAACAAGAGGTCGAGTGTACGAACCGAAGAGAAAACCAAAGGCAACATCAGATGACATGGACGAAATTGAGAAGCTTTTGTTGGGAATGTCTGAGAGTGATTTGGGAGAGTTAGCTGGTAAGTTTAAAGCCCGGTTCACAGTACGACGCTGGCACAGCGTCCTGCGAGCGTCCTGGATGCTGACAAGGATGCTTACACGAGCGTCAGCAAAGACGCTGGCGCTGGACCATTTACAGTATTGCATCTGACGAGCGTCCATCGCACAAAGAACACACTGCGACAGTGGTCTGGCGCTGCAAAGTAACCACGTGTGTACAATGTACTCACGACAGACATGGACGACGACGTTTTGCTTTTGTTGCGCTGCTGTGCCGTAGTCTTGAGCAAGTGTTTTCTTTCATCCTTATGTCCTTGTAGTCCTTTGACTGAACTTGCCAAACGCAGGAAAAACCATGCACACACTCAATGAAAACTTCCATCGATGAATCAATGATCGATGCCATGTGAACGAATAGAATATCTCAGCTACGTCCAGTAAATGACTTTCGATTGGTTGAAACGAAGCACGTGATGTCATCGGACGCTGGGTCACTTCCGGCTAGGACGCTCGATTAGCACTTTTCTCTTATTCCATTGTTGTGGACGCTTGCCTAGCGTCGTGCAAGCGTCGCAGACGCTGACATTTTTACAGTGTGATGCTAATGCTCGCTTATCGTCAGCGTCCAGGACATTCTCACGATGCTTGTACTAGCGTCGTACTGTGAACCGGGCTTAAGATACATGATGACATCTATTGTACAGTTTGTCCCATAATTTTGTCCATAAGCAATGATAGTCTCGCGTAGCCAGACCCCTTTCCGCCGCGTCATCCTTCCGGGGAGGACGTGGCGGAAGGGGTCTGGCTACGCGAGACTAAAGCAAGGAAATGTTTTCTAGAAAAGTTGGCGCCATGTGTGACACGCTCACACCGTGTTGCTGCATGTACACCTGGAGTCAAAGTCCTTGGACACCCAGAGACTTGCTGCGCACTACTATAGTGTCAGCTCTGCTCACAACTAGCATACTGTATACGCGTGCTGCAATGGTACCCTCAACCGTCGTCTTCCGTGTAGCCTTGTATATAGACAGATCATTGATAACATAATTCTCCTACTGGCAGGATCCAAAGTCCAGACTCTGACATGCATATGGCATTGACAGAGACTAGACACATTAAATTTTTATTTTTACTGTTAACTTGGAGCCTTCTGGAGCCAACAGATTCGCATCTTGAGCCAAGTTTGGCTCTGTTGCCCCGGTAACAACACCCCTGAATTATGTGAATGTTTGGACTAGTTTGTTAGTCATTTGTATGAGTTCAGAGGTTAGTTGTGTGTGCATTTCTAATTTTTCTTGTTGCTTTGTTAGAGGTGCTGGACACTGACAGTATTCCTGTTTCCACACGAAAGAGCTCGACGAGCAAACAAAGATTTGGATCTTCACGTGCAGTAGTTACGTACTCGTACACTGCAGGAGGTGACGTCTATATTGTAAATTGGTTTAGCGATGGACTGTATGAGTTGCTGTACTGTATGTCAAAAAAGACAGACCAACAGACAGACATGAATACAACCAGACAGACAGGCAGACAGATAGACGGACAGACGGATGAACAGACAGATGGACAGACAGACAGACAGACAGACAGACAGACAGGACAAACAGACTGACTCTATTGGGTCTCTGTAACATTTTAAATAGCTTTGGTTGTACCGTGCTGATGTGATTAATACCCCAGGCCTCAAGTAAAGTCCCATCCCCACCTTTGGTCCAGGTCCTAAGATTTTCACACCTTTTTGTTCTTTAATTGGTGCTAATTGGCGCTTTCTATATAGACTAACTTCTTTAATTGCCTACAAATTTGGCAACATGTTCTAGGCAGTTATGCCCAAGAGATATGGTAGCTTCACTGTTGAATACAAGATCAGCGTTGTTGAATGGCACCAAGGCAATGGCTCGGTGGGGTCAAAACCACCAACCAATTTAGCATTGACAGGAAGTGTGTGCGGGACTGGAATGCAAAGTACGAGGAGCTAAACCGACACGAAGCAACTCGGAAAGGAAAGAAAGCAAGAAAGATGTACGACGGATGTGAAGCATTAAGTGTACAGCTTGATGACCAGGTGTTTGACTTTTTGCAAGAGAGGCGAAAGT
>NC_085096.1:257500-265000 GCF_963422355.1 Corticium candelabrum
TGTGTGTCGTCCACTGATAACAAATGAGAGTGTGAATGTAGCAGATCGTCTTGGTAACCGCCCTTTACACATAGCAGCTAGTAATGGTGACATTCAGACTGTCCAGCTGTTAGTGGATTGTGGAGCAGATGTAAATGCATTGAATGAAGATGGACAAACACCACTACATACAGCAGCTGGTAGATGGATAGACTGTCCTGAATTGTGTTCTATTTTACTAAAACATAATGCCAAGATTGATGCAGTGGATAAAGATGGAAACCAACCACTACACTTGGCTTGTAAACGAAGGCATGCAGCAACTGTAAATTTATTGTTATCTCATGGGGCTGATGTAACTGCTCTAAACAAGCAACAACAAAGACCTTTACATTTGGCAAATAAATCAATATTAAACTCTTTTCAAGTACACAGTGGTGATCATGCTCTACACATAGCAGCTAGAAATGGTGACATTCAGGCTGTCCAGCTGTTAGTGGATTGTGGAGCAGATGTAAATGCATTGAATGGATGTGGACAAACACCACTACATACAGCAGCTGGCGGAGAGAAAGACTGTCCTGAATTGTGTTCTATTTTACTAAAACATAATGCCAAGATTGATGCAGTGGATAAAGATGGAAACCAACCACTACACTTGGCTTGTAAACGAAGGCATGCAGCAACTAGAAATTTATTGTTATCTCATGGGGCTGATGTAACTGCTCTAAACAAGCAACAACAAAGACCTTTACATTTGGCAAATAAATCAATATTAAACTCTTTTCAAGTACACAGTGGTGATCATGCTCTACACATAGCAGCTAGAAATGGTGACATTCAGGCTGTCCAGCTGTTAGTGGATTGTGGAGCAGATGTAAATGCATTGAATGGATGTGGACAAACACCACTACATACAGCAGCTGGCGGAGAGAAAGACTGTCCTGAATTGTGTTCTATTTTACTAAAACATAATGCCAAGATTGATGCAGTGGATAAAGATGGAAACCAACCACTACACGTGGCATGTGAGGCTGCTTTAACATCAACAGTTCAACATCTGTTGGATTGCAATGCTGATGTGCTTGCTACCAATAATTTTTATCAAACTGCTCTTCATAAGGCAGCTTGTAGCAAGAGAGATTGGCCTGAGGTTTGTGTGATGCTTATAGCAAAGGGAGCTCAAGTGAATGCTACAGATGGCAGTGGAGACACATCTCTACATGTTGCATGTCAGAAAGGAAATATGAAAACAGTTGACGTGTTAGTTGAAAATGATGCTGATTGCAATGTATTGAATGTGTGTGGTGAGACATTACTGCACTTGGCTTGTAAGAGTCGTGTTGAATGTGTTGAGTTGTGTGATAAGTTGATATCACATGGAGTGAACCCTCGTATAGCTGACAGAGAAGGAAACTTACCTTTACATGTTGCTTTGAAGAACAGACTTACTAAGACATTTGGCTGGCTGTTTGAACGTTTAGGTAGGCCCTCGTTAGATGACTTAGAAAAGGTGAATATTGGTAAAGAAGATCTTGTAGCCAATTTAGATAGTGCCAATGAAGCTGGTGACACTCGTTTGTGTCATCACATTTTAGAACTAATTGCTAAGTTAGACACTTCAAATGAGCTTAGTTTGGGTGCATTAAACTGCTGTTCCAGTTCAGGTTACTTGCTCCTTCACACAGCAATTCAAAAGCAGGACTTTACTTTGTGTCAGTATTTGATTGATCATGGAGCATCTGTAAATGCTGAGGTTGTACCTCTACACAATGATCGACGTCGTATTTATAATGAACATCCTCTACATCTAGCAGCAGAGTTGGGAGACATTGATTTATGTCAATTACTGATAGAACACGGTGCTATTGTTGATGCTGAGATGAAGGGAGGGAGAACTGCATTACATTTAGCCATAGTTAAACAGGATAACAATGTAGCACAACTTCTTATGTCACATGGAGCTGATTTGAGGAAAGTTGTAATTGGAAAAGAATCTGCTGTAAAGAGATCAGAAAAACGAGGAAATCTCAAAATGGCATCAATAATTCAAGCTTTTGGTAAGTAAATGAAATGTGCTACTTTTATCTTTTATTTACCTTTTAATACTTGAATTTGTTTTATTTATAGAAACATTTCCTGAAGAGATTGTGTCTCAAGGAGAGACAGCATTGCGTATCTATCTGTCAAGTTGTGATGAGGGATCAGCAGTGAATGTGTTTTTACGTGTTGATGTTGTCGGTCGTGATGGTGCCGGTAAGACGAGCTTAACAAAATCTCTCACTCTGCAGAAGTTCAATCGTGATGAGCCGAGCACAAGAGGAGTGGTGTTTGATCCAAAGTGTCAGATTATTGTGAAGGAAGCATGTGACTGGACCAACCCTCTCACAAGTGCTGACTACACAGAAATATATGAGAAGAATGTTGTGATCAATATGGCAGATACACTCGACACACCACAAGTGAAAGATCAATATTTCAAGTCAAAAGAAGGTCAACGACCAAAGAGACAGAAACTCAGTCGTGTTGCAAGCAAATCATCAAAGCAAGACTCAAACATGCAAGCAGTCTCTGTTCCTTTTACTGATGATATTGAGGTTGCAAAAAGTCAGGAATCACAATTTGATGTTGTGCAGCAGTCACCCATTCCTTCTCCTATTATGAATGCAATCAAGTCTTTGACACAGGATTTGGATTTACAATCATTCCCTGCTATGTCTGAATATGACATTGAATCTTTACTGTATCATGGGGTTGATTCATCCCAGATGTCATCCATACATTCTCCTGTTATGAATCCTATGTTGAGTGTTGCTACAGCTACTAATGAGAGGTCTGATGATATCTCATCATTGTTGTCGGAGACACAGCAAACAATTTCAGCAGTTTCTGAACCTCCTCAGTTGGCTGCATCAGATATGCAGCAGTCACTGCAGATGCCATTAAATTTGTCAACATGCAAAGATTCTAACGTCTTTCCTCCCAACACAGCTACAGAATGGCAATCACCAAGTGGTACAAACATGCAAGTTGTCTCAGCATGTTCCACATCACATGAGCAGCTTGAAAGAGATTCAATGGATGTAGATAAGTCAGTTGAAGATGAACGAGACAGTAACTCTATTGTCACAAGTTTTGGTAGCCATTTATCAAGCAGTCAACAAGAACAAGAACAGCAGCCTAAAAAACAAAGAGTAAAGCAACGAAAAAGAAAGGCAATTGAATCTGCATCTTCATTTCAAGAAATTGAATTTGAAAGCATTGAAATGAGTGATGGTTCTAAATGTCAAAACGTTTCGCAGCCCGAAATAAAAAAAAGGACGACGCAATCAGTCATAAGGAATACTGCTGAGCTGTCATCTGACAATCAAGACATGCAGCAACAACAGCAGCAGCAGCAGCAGCAGCAGGAAGGAACAAAAGTCAATAGAAAGAAGCAAACAAAAGCTTCATCTTTACAATCTGAAGACACATTGCCTCTCAATGTTGATGAATCTTCAACTGAGAACACAACTACTCTACCTCAACACATTCAAGAAAGGGTTGCTAAGAGCTTGAGAGACCCAAGCTCTCGTCAGAAAGCTAAGAAAGAAATCGTGCTTACTGTGTTGGACTATGCTGGTCAGAATGTGTTCTATGTCACACATCATTTGATCATGTCAAAAGCTGGTTTTGTGTACATTGTGTTTAATGCTTCTCTACCAATGGACGGCAAGACTCCATGTCAGTTTCGCTCAGAAGATGGAAAAATTATCCACATTCCTTTGTTTGATAACGAAACAAACTTTGATCGATTGGAAGAATGGGTATCAGGTGTTCATATCATGGAAGGTGATCAGTCACGTCGTATCATGATATTTGAGAAAGAAGGAATCAGATCACCTGCCATGTTTCTAGTAGGGACACATGCTGATGAGCTAAAGGAGCAACCAGAGATGATGGAGAAACAGGATGCATTCATAAGGAAGAAACTGGAGGGCACAGTGCTGGCAGAGCATATCATCTGGGCATCTAAAGATGTAATGTGTTTCTATGTGGATAACACAGTGACAGATCCAGACAGTGGATTCGTAGATCCACAAGTGAAATTACTTTGTCAGAAGACAGAGGAGGTGGCTCACGCGGTGGCTCAACATCACAGATTGCCGATCAGATGGCTCAAGTATGAGCAGAAGGTACGAGAAGTGAAAGTCTCTTATCCACAAAAGAAGACGACAACTGTTGATGAATTACTGCAGCTTGCCATGAATGCTGCTGGAATCAAAAGTCGAGAGGAGCTGTTGGTGTTGCTGCAGTATTTGAGTAGTCGTGCAGTGTTGATGTATCATCCCATGGCATTGAAGAGTGGAGATGATGAAGAAGTCGTGTTAGATGTGGAATGGTTTGTATCACAGCTGCAGAAAGTGATCACGATATACATGGAAGGTGATGTTCCTCCCATGTTATGGAATGATGTAAAACGCAGCAAAGAGAAAGGCATCATGACAATGTCTCTTGTGAGACATCTTTTATCAGATGCCGGTTCTGCTCAACGTCTCATTGTGTCACTGATGAGGCACTATGATTTGCTGTGTGAGTATTCTGTTATTGAAGAGGAAAATATAGGGAAAGCAAATTGCCAAGATTTCCTTAATTTTGAAGTAGAAAGCAAAGGTCCATTGCATAGTGAGGAAGAACAGAACATGTTTGAGAGAGACGCTTGCTTCATTCCTTGTCTCCTGGAGCATGCAGTTGGTCTTGAATCAGATAAGATGAATGACGAGCTGAAGTCATTGCCTCTTATCTTGTCATCTGCTCCCATCCGCATTCCTCAGCCATTATTCTACAGAATACTGACTCTTCTGTGTAAACGTTTTTGTCGCTTGGCAGTTATTTATCGCAATGTGGGCTACTTTCACATCTATCCTGGTCATCGACTGGAGTTTGCTCTTAACAGATACAACTTTCAAATGACTGTGTTGTCACATACAGCACTCAATGCCAAGGTGTGTGTTGCTATTCGTGAGTGGATTGTGGATGCTGTCAACAAGGCGAAACAGCAAGGAATGGCAGGTCTGAAGTTGCATTTGGGATTTATGTATGAAGCATCGATTTCAGAATCACAAAGTTGTACAGTTGAGTTTATCTCTTTGAATGGATATCAACATACTCGTTGTGAGCTCTACAGCAGTGTGACAAAAGATGAAATTCAACCTCCTGACAGACTTTCTCTTTGGTATCCACAACTTAAGTTTTCAGTGAGTAACTTTGTATTGTATATTTGTCTCTATCTGAATTGCTGTTTACTTTTAGGACACTGAAATGATGTCAACAGTATGTGGCACATCTCAGCCATTACAGCATAAATCTAGTATGTTTTGTTGACTTGTTGTACTATGTTGTTGCATTAATTAATGATTTATTAAATTTTTGTACTTTAGTCAGCTATATGACACCAGTCAAGTCCCTCATTGATGAACCAACTGCAACCTGTTTGTTGGCAGTGTCTAAACTTCTAGATGAAGATGATGATCTAGGAGATGACTGGAGGAGGTTATGGTCTGAGCTGTTAAACAGACCTCTTAATGAAGACGTGGTGAGCAAGAAGTGTGTGAGCTCCACTCTTTATGTGCTAAAGCGATGGTGCAGGATGGTAATTCCTAACGAAGCTACAATAGGACGACTGATAAAGGCTGTTAGTGCAATATACAGAAATGATGTTGCTTGTGTGCTAGAAGAATACTGCCAGGTGAGATAAACTAGACATTTTTGACAAGTTGTGGTAATAATTTAGTTATCACAATTGTGTATCGTCTGTGCATGACTTGTTTCTGTGTATAGAGCTCAGACACACGTACTACAATGCCGAGATCACCTGCAACCACAGGTAAGATTAATATAGTTGACTATCAACTTCATATTTAGTTCTGTGTCACAGACTGTGTGATAATACTGTAAATGTCTGGAAAAGTGCCCATTTGATCAACGTTTATACAGTAAAAATGTGCTTGTTGAAATTAGTAATTACAAAAATGTCTGAATAAGCGACTACCTGAACAAGCGCTTCCATAAGATGAACATCCTAGTGAAACAGCCATGTTTATTAGATTACATCAGGTTCAGCCTTAATTAATTCTGAGACTTTAGAGTGTAAACTAGTGCATGAACAGCATCAGTGCTTGCTTTGATTTGAGTGTTGTCAATTACTAGTTATCATATGGGCACATCGAGGATATCGTTGTTATTACCCGAGGAAAGTGGCAGATAATTCAAACACCACGTGACATGATACAACATGTACTGTCAGTCTACAGCGCTCTATCTTTGTTGTGCTGAATTTTGTCAGGCATGGTTTGCATGAATGCAATATTATACACTAACCACTTTTACTTGAATGACAACTTCTGGGTTGTCATTTGGATATAGTGCAGGTTAGCTTTTGCGAGAAAATAATCAACTGAGGCTCTTTTTCGGACAATTATGGTAATTGGAAACTGATGTACTGAATGGTGTGTATGCAGTTGTGTGTGTATGTGTGCACACGCGTGCGTGCGTGCGTGCATGCATGTGTGTGTGTGTGTGTGTGTGTGTGTGTGTGTGTGTGTGCGTGTGTGTGTGTGCGCGCGTGTGTGCGTGTGTGTCATCTGTAGCTCAATTGGGTAGAGCGCATTTGGAGAATGGAGACATGCGGGATCTTTGGGTCATGAGTTCTTATTTATATACAGGATTTATGTACCTCTAATGGGAGTTTTATCTGCATACACTGAAGGCAAACATATGTCTAAATATCTGTCTCAATAGACTGAAATCTACAACAGAAATATTTCTTGAATGCCTCAGTCATGTTAATTTGATGTGCCAGTAATTTATATCAATATTTAATGCAATTGTAATTAATCTTGTACTATGAATTTGTTTGTAGATGTGACACCTGAGGAGTTAAATCATCTTGTTGACAAGATAGAAGGATGTTGGCAAGAGTTTGCTTCAGTTCTTGCACCCAACCTGTTTGAAGTTACAGGAAAAATTGCTGCCATAAAACAAGATTATCCTACTTCTGCATGCCAAGCTAAAGCTATGTTGGAAATTTGGTGTAACCAGCTTGGTACTAAACGCCAGCAACATTTACTTATTGGTGCATTAATTCAACGAGGACTAAGATCTCAGGCAGATGCTGTGTTTGGAGTAGAAGTTGTGAATGAGATGTTGAAAGGTACAAGAACAAGTGGCAGGACAGACTGATTAGGTATAGTGCCATGATATTGAAATGTGTGTGAACTTTGTAACAACAAACTGATTGTTACTCAGACTAGACAAGAGCATCTGCATACATTCAGTGACGAGACAACATAGGATCTGTTGTTCATAGCTTGACATATGACGGGCTTCATTCAAGTCTTGATACCAAGAATTCAAGTCTTGAACAGCAACATTCTATAGCTCTAATGAATTAAGATAAAAAAAAACGACTGTTGTACGTGTCAACATTATAAACTGTAGTACAGTGTACATATGTGGTGATGAACGTATGGTAAATGCAAG
>NC_085096.1:277500-287500 GCF_963422355.1 Corticium candelabrum
TATTTATAGAAACATTTCCTGAAGAGATTGTGTCTCAAGGAGAGACAGCATTGCGTATCTATCTGTCAAGTTGTGATGAGGGATCAGCAGTGGATGTGTTTTTACGTGTTGATGTTGTCGGCCGTGATGGTGCCGGTAAGACGAGCTTAACAAAATCTCTCACTCTGCAGAAGTTCAATCGTGATGAGCCGAGCACAAGAGGAGTGGTGTTTGATCCAAAGTGTCAGATTATTGTGAAGGAAGCATGTGACTGGACCAAGCCTCTCACAAGTGCTGACTACACAGAAATATATGAGAAGAATGTTGTGATCAATATGGCAGATACACTCGACACACCACAAGTGAAAGATCAATATTTTAAGTCAAAAGAAGGTCAACGACCAAAGAGACAGAAACTCAGTCGTGTTGCAAGCAAATCATCAAAGCAAGACTTAAACATACAAGCAGTCTCTGTTCCCTTTACTGATGATATTGAGGTTGCCAAAAGTCAGGAATCACAAGTTGATTTTGTGCAGCAGTCACCCATTCCTTCTCCTATTATGAATGCAATCGAATCTTTGACACAGGATTTGGATTTACAATCTTTCCCTGTTATGTCTGTAGATGACATTGAATCTTTACTGTATCATAGGGTTGATTCATTCCAGATGTCACCCATACATTCTCCTGTTATGAATCCTATGTTGAGTGTTGCTACAGCTACTAGTGAGAGGTCTGATGATGTCTCATCATTGTTGTCGGAGACACAGCAAACAATTTCAGCAGTTTCTGAACCTCCTCAGTCGGCTGCATCAGATATGCAGCAGTCACTGCAGACGCCATTAAATTTGTCAACATGCAAAGATTCTAACGTCTTTCCTCCCAACACAGCTACAGAATGGCAATCACCAAGTGGTACAAACATGCAAGTTGTCTCAGCATGTTCCACATCACATGAGCAGCTTGAAAAAGATTCAATGGATGTAGATAAGTCAGTTGAAGATGAACGAGACAGTAACTCTATTGTCACAAATTTTGGTAGCCGTTTACCAAGCAGTCAACAAGAACAAGAACAGCAGCCTAAAAAACAAAGACTAAAGAAACGTAAAAGAAAGGCAATTGAATTTGAAGGCATCAAAATGAGTGATGGTTCTAAGTGTCAAAACTTTTCGCAGCCCGAAATAAAAAAAAAGACGATGCAATCAGTCATAAGGAATACTGATGTGCTGTCATCTGACAATCAAGACATGCAACAACAACAACAGCAGCAGCAGCAGCAGGAAGGAACAAAAGTTAATAGAAAGAAGCAAACAAAAGCTTCATCTTCACAATCTGAAGAGACATTGCCTCTCAATGTTGATGAATCTTCAACTGAGAACACAACTACTTTACCTCGACACATTCAAGAAAGGGTTTCTAAGAGTTTGAGAGACCCAAGCTCTCGTCAGAAAGCTAAGAAAGAAATCATGCTTACTGTGTTGGACTATGCTGGTCAGAATGTGTTCTATGTCACACATCATTTGATCATGTCAAAAGCTGGTTTTATGTACATCGTGTTTAATGCTTCTCTACCAATGGATGGCAAGACTCCATGTCAGTTTCGCTCAGAAGATGGACAAATTATCCACATTCCTTTGTTTGATAACGAAACAAACTTTGATCGATTGGAAGAGTGGGTATCAGGTGTTCATATCATGGAAGGTGATCAGTCACGTCGTATCATGATATTTGAGAAAGTAGGAATCAGATCACCTGCCATGTTTCTAGTAGGAACGCATGCTGATGAGCTAAAGGAGCAACCAGGGATGATGGAGAAACAGGATGCATTCATAAGGAAGAAACTGGAAGGCACAGTGCTGGCAGAGCATATCATCTGGGCATCTAAAGATGTAATGTGTTTCTATGTGGATAACACAGTGACAGATCCAGACAGTGGATTTGTAGATCCACAAGTGAAATTACTTCGTCAGAAGACAGAGGAGGTGGCTCACAAGGTGGCTCAACATCACAGATTGCCGATCAAATGGCTCAAGTATGAGCAGAAGGTACGAGAAGTGAAAGTCTCTTATCCAACAAAGAAGACGACAACTGTTGATGAATTACTGCAGCTTGCCATGAATGCTGCTGGAATCAAAAGTCGAGAAGAGCTGTTGGTGTTGCTGCAGTATTTGAGTAGTCGTGCAGTGTTGATGTATCATCCCATGGCATTGAAGAGTGGAGGTGATGAAGAAGTCGTGTTAGATGTGGAATGGTTTGTATCACAGCTGCAGAAAGTGATCACGATATACATGGAAGGTGATGTTCCTCCCATGTTATGGAATGATGTAAAACGCAGCAAAGAGAAAGGCATAATGACAATGTCTCTTGTGAGACATCTTTTATCAGATGCCGGTTCTGCTCAACGTCTCATCTTGTCACTGATGAGGCACTATGATTTGCTGTGTGAGTATTCTGTTTTGGAAGAAGATAATCTGAAGACAGCAAGTGATTGCAAGGATTTTCTTAGTCTGGAAGGAGGAAGTGAATCACATTGTGAAGTCAAGCGAGACGTGTTTGAGAGTAAGGCTTGCTTCATTCCTTGTCTTCTGGAGCATGCAGTTGGTCTTGAATCAGATAAGATGAATGATGAGCTGAAGTCATTGCCTCTCATCTTGTCATCTGCTCCCATTCGCATTCCTCAGCCATTATTCTACAGAGTACTGACTCTTCTGTGTAAACGTTTTCGTCGCTTGGCAGTTATTTATCACAATGTGGGCTACTTTCACATCTATCCTGGTCATCGACTGGAATTTTCTCTCAACAGATACAACTTTCAAATGACTGTGTTGTCAGAGACACACGCTCCTCTCAATGCCAAGGTGTGTGTTGCTATTCGTGAGTGGATTGTTGATGTTGTTGACAAGGCAAAACAGCAAGGAATGCCGGGATTGAAGTTGCAGTTGGGATTTGAATGTGATGTGTCTACATCCACTTCTAACATTGAGTTTATCTCGTTGGATGGATATCAACATTCTCGTTTTCAGCTCTACAGCAGTGTGATGAAACGAGAAGTTCAACCTCCTCTCAGACTTTCTCTCTGGTATCCACAACATGAGCTCACTGTGAGTAGATTTTGTATTGTAAGGTTTTTATCTATCTGGACTTGTGCTTTTGTTAGGAAAGTGAAACGATGTTATCATTCTATGCTTCCTCTCAACTATCACGGCATAACAGTAGTATATTCATTGTCTTGCTTATATTATTAGGTTCGTGTTGTAATGAATGTTTCTTCACATTGTAGTAAGCTATGATACACCAGTGGAATCTCTCCTTGATGAACAAACTGCAAGTTGCTTGCTAGAAGTGTCTAAACTTTTAGATAAAGATGATGATTTAAGAGACAACTGGAGGAGGTTATGGTCTGAGCTGTTAAACAGACCTCTTAATGAAGACGTAGTGAGGAAGAGGAGTGAGGGCCCTACTTGTTTTCTACTGAAGCAGTGGTGCAGGATGAAACCTCCCAGTGAAGCTACAATAGGACGGCTAATGAAGGCTCTCAATGCAATATACAGAAATGATGTTGCTCGTGTGCTAGAGAAACATGGAGCTATACTACAACAAGGTATCTGTCCTGTATTATGACTAAAAGAAATATGTCTAAATATACTGAGACCCAAAATCGAAATAATTCATGAATGCATTAGAAATCGTATTTGACTAATTAACCTTGATGTGTCTGTCCATCACAGTTAATTTTATAAATGTTGTATTTTGAATATGTTTACAGGTTGTAATGCTGACGAGGTGAAACCAGAAGAGTTAAGTCGTCTTGCTAAATGCATAAAAGCATGTTGGAAAGACGTTGCATTAACTTTAGCTCCAGACCTTTTCACAGTTACAGGAGAAATCAGTGCAATAGAACGTGAGCAACCTGGTTCTCTATTGGTTCAAGCTAAAACCATGTTGGAGATCTGGAAAAATCAACTTGGTGTCAACGCTCAACGTTATTCACTAATCAAAGCATTACTGGACTTGAGACTGAGAGTTCAGGCAAATGAAGTATTTGGAGAAGATGTTGTGGGGAAGGTGGTAGCACAGCAGTGAATGGTGCAAAACAAGTGGGAGGGTAGGATATACATACACATACATTGTGTAAACATCATTCTGTAATGACGGATTTGCCTTTCATCATTTAGTATCAACAACAGTTGCATAAACATTGAAATGACTTTACTTTGGATTTGCTGTTCAGAGCATAAGTATGATGGACGCAAGTCTTGATCAGTACGAGCAGCAACATTCAAGGCACTAGATGATCTAGTGAACTGTACATATGTCTTATAATAGGGAACGTTCGTGAGGCTGCTAGTTGCAGTAATGTATTTAATATGCTAGACTTATCATCTAGTCAAGTGTAACTAGACTATTGCTGTTAGTGTTTGAGTGGCACATATATAGATTGCGTTAGACCGTCTGTCATTAGATGGACATGATTGTACATACTCATTGAAATCTTGTATTATCTCAGAATAGAAAATTGACATCATCATTGAATTACCACATACCGGTAGCAATGCCGCCATTACACATACGGGACTCCATCAATAAATGTATTGAATTTGACTCACTGTTAGTCAGTTAATTAATTAATTAATCAATTTGCATTGCAAATAGATATTTAAAGCTTAACTCACAGAACTAACTTGTTAACCATAACCATAAAACGTCAGCAGACTTCTCCTCTTCTTCAAGCTCACGCCATGTTGGAGAGTTGGCATAGTAACCTTGATAATAATGCACACCGTCGATTGTTGATCGAAGCATTGATTAAGAGAGGACAAAGGAAACAGGTGAACGACGTTTTTGTAGAGAATGTAGTGCACAGGTGTAGCTCTGACAGTGAAAGTAAAAAAAAAGCAAGTGACAGGAGGGACTGATGAATGTAGAGTTTACATGCTCATTTAGTATGTATGTAGTTGTATTAGAATGAATTTGTTCATATTTCGGTTTAGCAAGATTTTGTGCTTATACTGTATGAAGGATGTTTTGTGTAGTAGTTGTAGAGGTTTTTAGACAAACATTATGAAATATTTTTTATATTTTTATTTGCTATATATAATCTACATTGTCAGCTGAACTCTTCACGACTCATAATGGCAGACGATCATTGTTGATCATCTGCCATGTTGATCGACCAAAACCTTATGAATTGCTCAATTTACCAAGAGAACGGGACACAACAATGGCAGAGGGTCTGGCATGAGACAATGTTAACGATTTAAGTGTCCACAGTGTGTGCAGTGGCTATGATGTACAGTGCAGTGATCGACCTCCTAGTAAACACCGTTTACACGTATACATCACAGTATGTACACCAAACATTTAAGAAAGCAATGAAACGAGGATTTTTACTTCAATTTAGAACACACTGTACCTCTGTATACATGTACAGTCCAGGCAATATCAATCATTCATGTACTCAACTATTCAATACATCAAATCAACTCCAATCAACAGTCTGTCTTCCCAAGTTCTTGGAAGTTCAACACATTGTTCAACAGAGGGATAAGGAGGTAGACTAAGATGGTACTTTGCTTGTATTCCAGGAGGAACGAAGCATCCTCCCAAAAAGTGAAAACGACCTTGGAAGTGACGAGCACATTCTTTAGGGGCCGTCAGTGAGACGAGACAGTCGGGTTGAAGACCCTCAGGATTGCCATCTTCTACATGCCATCCTGAGATGCAGTAGAAATATTGATTTTTAGGAGAGAAGAGAGAGAAGTTACAATGACAATGTGCAAGTACAGCCATGCATGCAGACATCATGACATGTGGATATAAGAAAACAATGATTTAAATAGTTGTTCCAAAAAACCAGTAAATAGACACCTGAACAAACAAGTTGGACAAGCACATAGACAAGGAGATAAAAGGACGGACAGATAAACACACACACACACACACACACACACACACACACACACACACACACACACACACACACGGACAGACAGAGAAACACACAGACAGACAGACAGACAGACAAACAGACACACACACACACACACACACACACACACACACACATGCACAAACACACGGATGGACAGACAGACACACACATGCACGTGCGCACGCACACACACACACACACACACACACACACACACACACGTACGTACGTGATATCTCTCAGGTGATATTGTCTCCCAGTTTTATGTGACAAGAGAGTCCCTCACCAAACGCTTGACCCACAATACTGACAGAAACAATAGAGCAAAAACTTATGCTGCACAAAATACTACAAAGAAAAAAGAACTAGAGAAATGTAGATAATGCATTCAGCTGTCTGTCTGTTTGCCTGTCTGGCTGTTTTGTTTGTCTGTCTGTTTGTCTGTCTGTTTGTCTATTTGTTTGTCTTTCTGGATACACACCAATCTGTCTACCTGTATGTATGTGTCTGTCCACTTAACTGAGGTACTTGTATGTTTTCTGATTATCTGCCTCATTTGCTTGTCTATTGACTAACCACATCAACTCATCTGTATATAAATATAGCCTCATGCTCGTCTCCCAACCCAATACCTTGTGTTCTCAATATTTATAAAACCTTAAAATGCAACCATGCACTCTGTGTCTATGTATGTCTGTGTGCCCTACAATTATTGTTCTTTCTTTCCTGTCTGTCTGTCTCTTGTTAAAAACACTGGATCCGGTCTGCCTATCTGTCAATTCATCGTTGATCTGGTGGTGTAGGTTGGCATTTTGTTCTACGTGCGTGTACCCATTACACTATGGATACATACTATAATCATGTCACTCTCACATACCACCTGTTTAGTATATACCTACAGTGTTATCTTTCTGGTATCATTCTTGCATGTGTACGTACCTGCATGCTCAATGCAGATCTATTCATCTTCCCTAACTCCGCGTCCATCTGTCGGTTTATCTGCCTGTTTATTGATTTGTCTATGTGTATGTCTCCATGTCTGTAGTGTTCATATGCATGCTGATATGTCTTTCTACTTGTCTGTCCATCTCCATTTGTTTGTCTGTCTTCTATCTATAGATTTATCCATCTGCCATTTCTATAGTTAAATTAATGTCCATCTAGCTGCTTGTCTATTTGTTTCATCAAGTGTCTGCATGTCCATCTGTCTGTCTATTTGTCTGTCTATCTGTCTGTCTATTTGTCTGTCCATCTGTTTGTCTACTTGTCTGTCCATCTGTTTGTCTACCTGTTTGTCCATCTGTTTGTCTACTTGTCTGTCCATCTGTTTGTCTATTTGTCTGTCCATCTGTTTGTCCATCTGTCTGTCTATTTGTCTGTTTATCTGTTTGTCTACTTGTCTGTCCATCTGTTTGTCTATTTGTCTGTCCATCTGTTTGTCTACTTGTCTGTCCATCTGTTTGTCTACCTGTTTGTCCATCTGTTTGTCTACTTGTCTGTCCATCTGTTTGTCTATTTGTCTCTCCATCTGTCTGTCTATTTGTCTATTTATCTGTTTGTCTACTTGTCTGTCCATCTGTTTGTCTATTTGTCTGTCCATCTGCTTGTCTATTTGTCTGTCCATCTGTTTGTCTATTTGTCTGTCTATTTGTCTGTCCAGCTGTCTGTCTACTTGTCTGTCCATTTGTCTGTCTATTTGTCTGTCCATCTGTTTGTCTATTTGTCTGTCCATCTGTCTGTAATTTCCAGATGTGTAAGTACGTACGTCTTTCCCTGCAAGGCAGCTCCTCCACAGATGCACCTGCTCGTTTGATTTGTCTTTCCCGCATGCGCGATGACAAGCTTGTCGTGCAGTGATGATGATTGCGTGTGGTCTGCTACGTCGACCAGCGCTTCTATACACCTCGCTTCAGCGTTAACTTACGTCTGCTTCAGCTGTAAAGCTTCACGTCGAATTCCCGGAAGTTAAACTTTAACATCCGGCAATGACCAAATCAAATTATGACGTCATTATTTGAACGTCACGTGTAACGAGACCCTCGAGGGGTGAGTCCACTTGCGCCTCTAGAGCCTCTGTGTTTCTTGTTTTTAGTCGTTGTCTTGAAAGTATAGCGTAAGACACTCGTTTCATGCTTTCCGTCTGTAAATTAGAATTAAACCCACTGGTAGACGGTGTAGTTTACTACCTACTAGTGGGTGTTCTGATGGTGGTGGTGTGGAAGTTGTGTCAGAAGTTGTGTCACGACATGTATGGTTTTAGTGAAATGTTTGAGAGATGTCGATAAATATGTGATTGTGTTGTGTGATCGTGTTGCTAGTGAACTGCAAGAAAATGTCTCTGAAGCTGCGAGTAAGAAAGACGGAAGAATTAAGGTTCGACGACTGGTAGAACAAGGAGGGAACGTGAATGATGTGGATAGATGGTGGCCGAGAAGAACAGCTCTACACTGGGCTGCCTGGCATGGAAAGTCAGATATTTGCTCGTTGGCGCCATGTGTGACACGCTCCCACCGTGTTGCTGCCCTGTACACGTACGCCTGTAGTCCAGAGCCGTGTATATATATATATATATATATATATATATATATATATATATATATATATATATATATATATATATATATATATATATACATATACATATATATATATATATATACATATACATATATATATATATATATATATATATATATATATATATATATATATATATATATATATATATATATATATATATAATATTATATATATATATATATATACACGGGTCTGCTGGAGTCAAAGTCCTTGGACACCCAGAGACTTGCTGCGCACTACTAGAGTGTCAGCTCTGCTCACAACTAGCATACTGTATACACGTGCTGCAATGGTACCCTCAACCGTCGTCTTCCGTGTAGCCTTGTATATAGACAGATCATTGATAGCATAATTTTCCTACTGGCTGGATCCAGAGTCTAGACTCTGAGATGCATATGGCATTGACAGAGACTAGACACATTAAATTTTTATTTTCACTGTTAACTTGGAGCCTTCTGGAGCCAACGGATTCGCATCTGGAGCCAAGTTTGGCTTTGTTGCCCCGGTAAGAACACCCCTGAATTATGTGAATGTTTGGACTAGTTTGTTAGTCATTTGTATGAGTTCAGAGGTTAGTTGTGTGTGCATTTCTAATTTTTCTTGTTGCTTTGTTAGAGGTGCCGGACACTGACAGTATTCCTGTTTCCACTGGAACGAGCTCGACGAGCAAATGAAGATCTGGATCTTCACGTGCAGTAGTTACGTACTCGTACACTGCAGGAGGTGGCATTTCTATTGTAAATTGGTTTAGTGATGGACTGTGTGAGTTGTTGTACTGTATATGTCAAAATGATAGACCAACAGACAGACACGGATACAGATAGACAGACGGGCAGACAGACGGATAGACAGACAGACGGACAGACAGACGGATGGATGGACAGACAGACAGACAGAGATCGAGACAGATGGACAGACAGACAGACAGATGGACAAACAGACAGACGGACGGACAGATGGACAGACAGACAGATGGACAGATGGACAGACAGTTAAGTAGACAGACAAACAGACAGACAGACAGATGGACAAACAGACAGACAGGCGGACAGACGGACGGACGGACAGACAGACAGACAGACAGACAGACTGACAGACAGACAGGACAGATGGACAAACAGACAGTCAGACTACAAGTAGTTTTCCTCTCTTCTTTACAATAAATTGTCAAACTAATTATGCTTTCCAGCTAATGGAGAAGAAGAGGAATCAGTTGATGACATTCTAGAGAGAATCCAAGACAACGATTCGACCCTCACTGAACTCAATGTCAACCATCGTCGATTGGACAGCGAGACACGACAGCAATTAGTACGATCTCTACCATTCAACACACACATCAAGAAACTTCTTTTAGCAAACACCCAGATGGATGATAACGACGCAAGAGTAAATGCTGCCAATTGAAATGTTGTGTTGGTGTGTGATTGAGTGTGTCTGTGTTTGTGTGTGGAGGTTTTGGCGAATCATTTGGAGAAGAACAAGACGATAAGGATTGTGAATTTGGAG
>NC_085096.1:290000-370000 GCF_963422355.1 Corticium candelabrum
TGTGTGTGTGTATGTTTGTATGTTGTCTGTCTGTCTGTCTGCCTGTCTGTCAGTCTGTCTGTTTGTCTGTCTCTTTGTCTGTCTCTTTGTCTGTTTGTCTCTCTGTCTATCAATAGTATTATATTTTCATAAATCAGAACTATTACAGGCTAAATCAAACTAAGCAATGCATGATACACTGCAGTTGACCATATATAGCAGGGTCTTACAACGACAACTAAAGAACAAAAAACTGAACCATGTCTGTCTGTCTTCTTGATAACGTGGATAGACATCACGACGTGCATGAAGTTGTGTACAATCCATGATGAAAATGTTGATAGGAGTAGACAGTACGGGTAGACTGTCTGTCTGTCTGTCTGTCTGTCTGTCTGTCTCTGTCTGTCAGTCTGTCATACAAATGCTGACTGTTATGTTTGTGTTTTCAGTTCGTCAAAGACGTCATCTCAGCAGCCACAGTTAGTATCCTGTAGATTTTTCAGTTTGAATTTTGACTGGTGACAGTAAGATTGACTTTGAATGACAGATTTCTACTAGCTGTGAGAATGACAATAGAATGTAGGGTTTATGTAAGGTAGAGAGAGATGAAAATGCAACACACAATACACTCAATGAAATGCAATGAAATGAGCTGCTCTCTAGTCGTCTGAGGTGCATTTGCTATGATGACGTCATATTTAAGGTCACACGCAACAAGACGCTGGAGAAAGTTTCAACAATATGATTTGATCTACAGTACTGTAGCTTTTTCAGTGGCGGATCGAGGATACTCAGGCCAAGGGAAGTCAAAAAGGGGGAGGGGCTGGCTGGCGCGCTAGAGTTCGAGTTGATGAATGGAACACACGTGCACGTTAGTTCAAACGATATGTGGGAGTCGATGAAACGCGCACGCAAGCTCTACAATACTAAAATAGTAGTCGACGACGTGTACTCTGCACGAGGTAGAGGCGCGCGCCTTTTGCGCCTCCGCCACTGTATGAGTTGTGCATCCTGGTGGGTGGAGAGTGATCACATGATTTGTCACGTGAGAAAGTCGTGTCGTTGTGTGATTGGTTGTTGGCGTTTCGTTCGTCAGGTGGATGTCTTATTTGTAGGGTAGCGTGTTCGCAGCGTTTTGTGAGATTGTGTAAGAGAAATGAGATGTTTGAGAGATATGGATGAATAAGTGATTGTGTTGTGTGATCGTGTTGCTAATGAACGTTCTGGTAAACTTCAACGCAACGAGATGGAAGGAAATGTCGCTAGAGCTGCGAGGAAAAGACAATGGGCAAAGGTTCGACGACTGGTGGAACAAGGAGGGAACGTGAATGATGTGGATAATACATCGTACAGAACAACAGCTCTACACTTTGCTGCCGCGTGTGGAAATTCAGATATTATTTCGTTCTTGCTGTCACGAGGGGCGAACGTCAGTCAGACAGACTGTAGTGGATATACGCCGCTTCATGAGGCTGCTTATAATCATGGTGTCGATATCTGTCAACTGTTAGTTGATCACAAAGCAGACGTTACTTCTGTCAACACTAGAGGTGAAACTCTCCTTCACAGAGCTGTAGTTTGTTGGCCTGACTCTCCCCCTGCATATCACCTGATAACAAATGAGAGTGTGAATGTAGCAGATCGTCATGGTGACATCCCTTTACACATAGCAGCTAGAAATATAGACATTGAGACTGTCCAGCTGTTAGTGGATTGTGGAGCAGATGTAAATGCATTGAATGAAGATGGACAAACACCACTACATAGAGCAGCTGTTGGAGAGTATGACTGTCCTGACGTGTGTTCTATTTTACTAAAACAGAAAGCCAAGATTGATGCAGTGGATAAAGATGGAAACCAACCACTACACTTGGCATTGAGACGAGGGTATGCAAGAACAAGTCATTTTTTGTTATCGAATAGAGCAGATGTAAATGCATTGAATGGAGATGGACAAACACCACTACATACAGCAGCTGGTGGAGAGAAAGACTGTCCTGAATTGTGTTCTATTTTACTAAAACATAATGCCAAGATTGATGTAGTGGATAAAGATGGAAACCAACCACTACACTTGGCATGTGAGGCTGGTTTAACGTCAACAGTTCAACATCTGTTGGATTGCAATGCTGATGTGTTTGCTACAAGTAATTCTCATCAAACTTCTCTTCATAAGGCAGCTTGTAGCAAGAGAGATTGCCCTGAGGTTTGTGTGATGCTCATAGCAAAGGGAGCTCAAGTGAATGCTACAGATGGCAATGGAGACACATCTCTACAGGTTGCATGTCAGAAAGGAAATATGAAATCAGCTGATGTGTTAGTTGAAAATGATGGTGATTGCAATGTATTGAATGTATGTGGTGAGACATTACTGCACTTGGCTTGTAAGAGTCGTGTTGAATGTGTTGAGTTATGTGATAAGTTGATATCACATGGAGTGAACCCTCATATAGCTGACAGAGAAGGAAACTTACCTTTACATGTTGCTTTCAAGAACAGACTTGCTAAGACATTTGGCTGGCTATTTGAACAGTTGGGTTATTCTACATTAAATGACTTAGAAAAGGTGAATATTGGTAAGGAAGATCTTGTAGCCAATTTAGATAGTGCCAATGAAGCTGGTGACACTCGTTTGTGTCATCACATTTTAGAACTAATTGCTAAGTTAGACACTTCAAAAAGATTTAGTTTGAGTGCATTAAACTGTCGTTCCAGATCAGGTTACTTACTCCTTCACACAGCAATTGAACAGCAGGACTTTACTTTGTGTCAGTATTTGATTGATCATGGAGCATCTGTAAATGCTGAGGTTGTACCTCTACACAATGATCGACGTCGAATTTATAATGAACATCCTCTACATCTAGCAGCAGAGTTGGGGGACATTGACTTATGTCGTTTACTGATAGAACACGGTGCTATTGTTGATGCTGAGATGAAGGGAGGGAGAACTGCATTACATTTAGCCATAGTTAAACAGGATAACAATGTAGCACAACTTCTTATGTCACATGGAGCTGATTTGAGGAAAGTTGTAATTGGAAAAGAATCTGCTGTGAAGAGATCAGAAAAACGAGGAAATCTCAAAATGGCATCAATCATTCAAGCTTTTGGTGAGTAAATGAAATGTGCTACTTTTATCTTTTATTTACCTTTTAATACTTGAATTTGTTTTATTTATAGAAACATTTCCTGAAGAGATTGTGTCTCAAGGAGAGGCAGCATTGCGTATCTATCTGTCAAGTTGTGATGAGGGATCAGCAGTGAATGTGTTTTTACGTGTTGATGTTGTCGGTCGTGATGGTGCCGGTAAGACGAGCTTAACAAAATCTCTCACTCTGCAGAAGTTCAATCGTGATGAGCCGAGCACAAGAGGAGTGGTGTTTGATCCAAAGTGTCAGATTATTGTGAAGGAAGCATGTGACTGGACCAACCCTCTCACAAGTGCTGACTACACAGAAATATATGAGAAGAATGTTGTGATCAATATGGCAGATACACTCGACACACCACAAGTGAAAGATCAATATTTCAAGTCAAAAGAAGGTCAACCACCAAAGAGACAGAAACGCAGTCGTGTTGCAAGCAAATCGTCAAAGCAAGACTCAAACATGCAAGCAGTCTCTGTTCCCTTTACTGATGATATTGAGGTTGCAAAAAGTCAGGAATCACAAGTTGATTTTGTGCAGCAGTCACCCATTCCTTCTCCTATTATGAATGCAATCGAATCTTTGACACAGGATTTGGATTTACAATCATTCCCTGCTATGTCTGAGGATGACATTGAATCTTCACTGTATCATGGGGTTGATTCATCCCAGATGTCATCCATACATTCTCCTGTTATCAATCCTATGTTGAGTGTTGCTATAGCTACTAATGAGAGGTCTGATGATGTCTCATCATTGTTGTCGGAGACACAGCAAACAATTTCAGCAGTTTCTGAACCTCCTCAGTTGGCTGCATCAGATATGCAACAGTCACTGCAGATGCCATTAAATTTGTCAACATGCAAAGATTCTAACATCTTTCCTCCCAACACAGCTACAGAATGGCAATCACCAAGTGGTACAAACATGCAAGTTGTCTCAGCATGTTCCACATCACATGAGCAGCTTGAAAGAGATTCAATGGATGTAGATAAGTCAGTTGAAGATGAACGAGACAGTAACTCTATTGTCACAAGTTTTGGTAGTCGTTTACCAAGCAGTCAACAAGAACGAGAACAGCAGCCTAAAAAACAAAGAGTAAAGAAACGAAAAAGAAAGGCAGTTGAATCTGCATCTTCATTTCAAGAAATTGAATATGAAGGCATTAGAATGAGTGATGGTTCTAAATGTCAAAACATTACGCAGCCCAAAATAAAGAAAACTAATACGACACAATCAGTCATAAGGAATACTGATGTGCTGTCATCTGACAATCAAGACATGCAACAACAACAACAACAGCAACAGGAAGGAACAAAAGTCAATAGAAAGAAGCAAACAAAAGCTTCATCTTCACAATCTGAAGAGACATTGCCTCTCAATGTTGATGAATCTTCTACTGAGAACACAACTACTTTACCTCAACACATTCAAGAAAGGGTTTCTAAGAGTTTGAGAGACCGAAATTCTCGTCAAAAGGCTAAAAAAGAAATCATGCTTACTGTGTTGGACTATGCTGGTCAGAATGTGTTCTATGTCACACATCATTTGATCATGTCAAAAGCTGGTTTTATGTACATTGTGTTTAATGCTTCTCTACCAATGGACGGCAAGACTCCATGTATGTTTCGCTCTGAAGATGGAACAATTATCCACATTCCTTTGTTTGATAACGAAACAAACTTTGATCGATTGGAAGAGTGGGTATCAGGTGTTCATATCATGGAAGGTGATCAGTCACGTCGTATCATGATATTTGAGAAAGTAGGAATCAGATCACCTGCCATGTTTCTAGTAGGAACACATGCTGATGAGCTAAAGGAGCAACCAGGAATGATGGAGAAACAGGATGCATTCATAAGGAAGAAACTGGAGGGCACAGTGCTGGCAGAGCATATCATATGGGCATCTAAAGATGTAATGTGTTTCTATGTGGATAACACAGTGACAGATCCAGACAGTGGATTCGTAGATCCACAGGTGAAATTACTTCGTCAGAAGACAGAGGAGGTGGCTCACAAGGTGGCTCAACATCACAGATTGCCGATCAGATGGCTCAAGTATGAGCAGAAGGTACGAGAAGTGAAAGTCTCTTCTCCAACAAAGAAGACGACAACTGTTGATGAATTACTGCAGCTTGCCATGAATGCTGCTGGAATCAAAAGTCGAGAGGAGCTGTTGGTGTTGCTGCAGTATTTGAGTAGTCGTGCAGTGTTGATGTATCATCCCATGGCATTGAAGAGTGGAGATGATGAAGAAGTCGTGTTAGATGTGGAATGGTTTGTATCACAGCTGCAGAAAGTGATCACGATATACATGGAAGGTGATGTTCCTCCCATGTTATGGAATGATGTAAAACGCAGCAAAGAGAAAGGCATCATGACAATGTCTCTTGTGAGACATCTTTTATCAGATGCCGGTTCTGCTCAACGTCTCATTGTGTCACTGATGAGGCACTATGATTTGCTGTGTGAGTATTCTGTTTTGGAAGAGGAAAATATGGAGGAAGCAAATTGCCAAGATTTCCTTAGTTTTGATGTAGAAAGCAAAGGTCCATTGCATAGTGAGGAAGAACAGAATATGTTTGAGAGAGACGCTTGCTTCATTCCTTGCCTCCTGGAGCATGCAGTTGGTCTTGAATCAGATAAGATGAACGATGAGCTGAAGTCATTGCCTCTCATCTTGTCATCTGCTCCCATCCGCATTCCTCAGCCATTATTCTACAGAATACTGACTCTTCTGTGTAAACGTTTTTGTCGCTTGGCAGTTATTTATCGCAATGTGGGCTACTTCCACATCTATCCTGGTCATCGACTGGAGTTTGCTCTTAACAGATACAACTTTCAAATGACTGTGTTGTCACATACAGCACTCAATGCCAAGGTGTGTGTTGCTATTCGTGAGTGGATTGTGAATGCTGTCAACAAGGCAAAACAGCAAGGAATGGCAGGTCTGAAGTTGCATTTGGGATTTATGTATGAAGCATCGACTTCAGAATCACAAAGTTGTACAGTTGAGTTTATCTTTTTGGATGGATATCAACATACTCGTTTTGAGCTCTACAGCAGTGTGACAAAAGATGAAATTCAACCTCCTAACAGACTTTCTCTTTGGTATCCACATCTTAAGTTTTCAGTGAGTAACTTTTGTTTTGTATATTTGTCTCTATCTGAATTGCTGTTTACTTTTAGGACACTGAAATGATGTCAACAGTATGTGGCACTTCTCAGCCATTACAGCATAAATCTAGTATGTTTTGTTGACTTGTTGTACTATGTTGTTGTATTAATTAATGATTTATTAATTTTTTGTATTTTAGTCAGCTATATGACACCAGTCAAGTTCCTCATTGATGAACCAAATGCAGCTTGTTTGTTGGCAGTGTCTAAACTTCTAGATGAAGATGATGATCTAGGAGATGACTGGAGGAGGTTATGGCCTGAACTGTTAAACAGACCTCTTAATGAAGACGTGGTGAGCAAGAAGTGTGTGAGCCCCACTCTTTATGTGCTAAAGCGATGGTGCAGGATGGTAATTGCTAACGAAGCTACAATAGGACGACTGATAAAGGCTCTTAGTGCAATATACAGAAATGATGTTGCTTGTGTGCTAGAAGAATACTGCCAGGTGAGATAAACTAGACATTTTTGACAAGTTGTGGTAATAATTTAGTTATCACAATTGTGTATCATCTGTGCATGACTTGTTTCTGTGTATAGAGCTCAGACACATGTACTACAATGCCGAGATCACCTGCAGCCACAGGTAAGATTAATATAGTTGACTATCAACTTCATATTTAGTTCTGTGTCACAGACTGTATGATAATACTGTAAATGTCTGGAAAAAGTGCCCATTTGATCAACGTTTATACAGTAAAAATGTGCTTGTTGAAATTAGTAATTACAAAAATGTCTGAATAAGCGACTATCTGAACAAGCGCTTCCATAAGATGAACATCCTAGTGAAACAGCCATGTTTATTAGATTACATCAGGTTCAGCCTTAATTAATTCGGAGACTTTAGAGTGTAAACTAGTGCATGAACAGCATTGGTGCTTGCTTTGATTTGAGTGTTGTCAATTACTAGTTATCATATGGACGCGTCGAGGATATCGTTGTTATTACCCGAGGAAAGTGGCAGATAATTCAAACACCACGTGACATGATGCAACATGTATTGTCAGTCTACAGTGCTATATCTTTGTTGTGCTGAATTTTGGCAGGCATACTTTACATGAACGCAATATTATACACTAACCACCTCTACTTGAATGACAACTTCTGGGTTGTCATTTGGACATAGTGCAGGTTAGATTTTGCAAGAAAATAATCAACTGAGGCTCTTTTTCGGACAATTATGGTAATTGGAAACTGGTGTACAGAATGGTGTGTATGCAGTTGTGTGTGTATGTGTGCACGCGCGCGTGTGTGCATGTGTGTGTGTGTGTGTGTGTGTGTGTGTGTGTGTGTGTGTGTGTGTGTGTGTGTGTGTGTTTGTGTCATTTGTAGCTCAATTGGTTAGAGCGCGCATTTGGAGAATGGAAACATCTGGGACCTTTGGGTCATGAGTTCTTATTTATATACAGGATTTATGTACCTCTAATGGGAGTTTTATCTGCATACACTGAAGGCAAACATATGTCTAAATATCTGTCTCAATAGACTGAAATCTACAACAGAAATATTTCTTGAATGCCTCAAAATCATGTTAATTTGATGTGTGCCAGTAATTATATCAATATTTATTGCAATTGTAATTAATATTGTACTATGAATTGTTCGTAGATGTGACACCCGAGGAGTTAAATCACCTTTCTGAAGTCATACAAGGATGTTGGCAAGAGTTTGCTGCAACTTTAGCTCCAGACTTGTTTGAAGTTACAGGGAAACTTGCAGCTATAAAGAGTGAGCACGCTTCTCCTCTCCTTCAAGCTCAAGCCATGTTGGAGAGTTGGAGAAACAAGGTTGGTGCCAAAGCTCATCGTTCTGTGCTGATTAAGACATTGATCAAACGAGGACTAAGAACTAAGGCAAATGAAGTATTTGGACAAGAAACTGTTCTGCAGGTGTCACCACAGTAGTTCAGGTCGTCACCAAGTTGCAGAAACAGGTAGCAGCACTGATTGGTGAATGTAGTGTATACAGTTGTAAATGTGTCTGGTTATTGTATAGGGACAAAACTGTTGGATTTCTCAGCTGATGTTTGCCCCAATCGTTTAACATGTGAGGTCACGATGTGAATAGTTTATATGATGGACTCTTACATCTTTTCAGTTTGCTCTGTCATAGATGTAGTTGAATGTAGGGGATTTGGTTGCCGCTGTTTGTAAAGTATAAATTGATTGTAAAGATGTCTGACGTATACAATGAAATGTAGTAGCGTCTTTGAGAAAGGAAGCTTTGAGACTCTGCTCTGACAATATAGTTCAGAGAGGTAGGTAGACACGCAGATGTATCAATATGTACAGTATGTATGTGTCAATGACATATATGAAGTAAGAGCCCTGTCTATGTTGCTTTTCGAGAGGTCTGAGTAGGTCCAGACAGGTATGCCAGTGTTTGATGTTGGGTGATGCACGTGTACACACACACACACACACACACACACACACACACACACACACACACACACACACACACACACACACAAGCTAGAAGCAGTGCACTAAACCAGTTTCCATAGTAACTCACAAAATATATTGTAACATAAAATTGATATTAATCTTTTTATTGATTTTGTCCCAGTAACTCTAATTTGTTCAGAGCTTCATCTCTTTCCTTCTTCACCTTTTCTAACTCCTCTCTCACTCTTTCAAGTTCACGATTCTTCATTAGTAATCCTTCTACAGCTGACACTTCACTGACTCGACTGCCTGATGTGTCTGTAAGGCTGATGGATAGTATGGTGTTGTTTACCTTCAAGGCATCGATTAGTTTGTCTTGGCCTTGATTTCGGATGTGAGTGTTTGATAGATGTAAGTGACGGAGAGTTCTAGGAGAGATGACAGTCACACACACACACACACACACACACACACACACACACACACACACACACACACACACACACACACACACACACACACACAATCACACCCACACACACACACAGACACACACCCACAAACACAAACAAACAGACACACCCACACAAACAGACACACCTATACAAATAAACAAACACACCCACACAAAAACAAACAGACACACACAAAAACAAACAGACACACCCACACAAATAAACAAAACACACCCACACAAAAACAAACAGACACACCCACACAAACAAACAGACACACCCACACAAACAAACAAACACACACATACAAACAAGCAGACACACACACAAACAAACAGACACACACAAAAACAAACAGACACACACACACCCACACAAACAAACAGACACACCCACACAAACAAACAAACACACACATACAAACAAGCAGACACACACACAAACAAACAGACACACACAAAAACAAACAGACACACACACACACACACAAACAAACAGACACACCCACACAAACAAACAAACACACACATACAAACAAGCAGACACACACACAAACAAACAGACACACACAAAAACAAACAGACACACACACACACACACAAACAAACAGACACACCTATACAAATAACAAACACACCCACACAAAACAAACAGACACACACACACCACACACACACAAACAGACACACACACACAAAACAAACAGACACCCACACAAACAGACACACCCACACAAATAAACAAAAACACCCACACAAAAACCAACAGACACACCCACACAAACAAACAGACACACCCACACAAACAAACAGACACACACAAACAAACAGACACACCTATACAAATAACAAACACACCCACACAAAACAAACAGACACACACACACACACACACACACACACACACACACACACACACACACACACACAAACAGACACACCCACACAAAACAAACAGACACACAGCCCACACACAAACAGACACACACACACACACAAATAAACAAACACACCCACACAAAAACCAACAGACACCCACACAAATAAACAGACACACCCACACACAAAACCCCAGACACACCCACACACACACAAAAAAAACAGACACACCCACACAAATAACCAAAAGACTCACACAAAAAAAAACAGACACACACACAAACAAACAGACACACACACAAACAAACAGACACACACAAACAAACAGACACACACACACAAACAAACAGACACACACACACAAACAAACAATCACACTCACACAAACAAACAATGACACCCACACAAAAATAAACAGACACACCCACACAAACAGACACACCCATACAAACAAACAAACACAAACAAACAATTAAACACACACGCCAACCTATTGATCTTGATTGCTTCCGCTAGTTCTAATGCTGTTGCATCTCCCACATCATTTCCATCCAAATGCAGCTCTTCCAAACAATCGTTCTCCTTCAACGATCGAGCCACCTGCACACCTCCCTCATCTCCCACTCGACAATACTTAACACTCAGCACTTTGACTGTCCTATTTGTTTTCAATGCTTGAGCAATCATTTCCACAGCAGCATCTCCCACCTTGTTGTTAAAATCCAGAATTAAAATTTGAAGGCCTCGCGTGTCCGGTGCGTTGTATAGCGCTTCAGCAAATCGCATCGCGCCGCCGTCACCGACTCCACATGCTTTCAAGTTGACGTGATGAACGGTGCGGTTGACGCAGAGAGCTTGAGCTAAAACGATAGCTCCTTCGTCTCCTATTCCGTTTTCTCCCAAATCGATCGACTTCAAAGTGTCGGTTTCTTTGATGAAACGCGCCAAAACCGACGCTCCTGATTGGGTAATACCGTTGCCTTGAAGACTAAGACTATAAACACCTGGACTATCCCGGATACCTTGTGTTAAAACCGACACTCCGAGATCTGTGATTCCATGCTGTCGGATTCCGAGGTATTTCATGGGCTTATTGCGCTTTGCCAGAGCGGCTCTAATATGTTTGACCCCGCTGTCACCTATAACTAAATCATAGTAGTCCAATTCGGTGGCATAGAGGTCGAGCTCATTAATGGTCATGTGACACAAGAGAGACTCAATAATAAGTGCAGATCCATCGGATGAGAGTCGATTAGTGCGGAGTTCGAATCGCTTGATTGGAGATGGACAGTCTTTGAGTAGATTGATGAGTCGAGCGAAGCCCGAGTCGGAGACTTCTTGAAGGTCGAGACAGAGTGTTTGTATTGATGTGATGGGAGTCAACGCAGCTGTAAGAAGAGAAGAGAATTGGATGAGGAGAATAGGTGAGGAGGTGGAGAGGAGAATGATGCAGTCATGTGGATAATGACTGACTTGGGGGGGGGAAGAGCTAGAGAGGTGGCAAACGTGCGTGTATTTTATGGTTGCAGTACATGCATACAAACATTAGCAAAAATACACAGGCAGGCAGACAGACAGACAGACAGACAGACAGACAGACAGACAGGTAGGTAGGTAGGCAGACAGACAGACAGACAGATCAAACAGGGAGATAGGCAGACAGATAGATAGACAGATCGACAGAGCAGACAGACTAAAGATGGACATACATACATACATACAAACATACATACATACTGATACATCCATACATACTGACACATACATTATACATACATATTATACATACATATTATACATGTACATACATACACACATAGACAGACAGACAGACAGACAGACAGACAGACAGACAGACACACACACACACACACACACACACACACACACACACACACACAAACACACACACACACACACACACACACACACACACACACACACACACACACACCAGATAAACACACAGACAGGCGCACGCACACACAACAACAAAACAAAATACGCACGCAAGCAAAAACTAAACAGGCGTGGCTATAAGTAGGTGTGGCGCGCACTGTCGTTCCGGAACGCCTCCTTACTGACCAGCGATGAGATGCACTTGGTCGTCTGCTAGAGACATAGAGAGGTTAAGCTCTTGAATGTGGCTACTCCTGCGCAGACGCTGCAATGTAGACAAATCGTTTGGGCTGCTGCTGAGAGACAGAGAGACGCTCGTCAGCGTCGAATCGTTCTCTTCCAGACGTTTCAATAGGGAACGCTGCTTCTCAGAGTGCTTAGACATGCTACTGTACCGTACTATGTTTGTGTAATATGTCACGTGCAGCTAATTAATTGACGTAGCAACACTTTAATTGGATTAGCGTAGAGCCCGGATGTAATCACCAAATATGGTAAAAATTTAATTTTAACTTTTTAACTTTAATTAATTTAAATATAAATTAATTTTTATGATTGTTTGAAGTCAGTGTCGTAAAAGCAAATTTTGCTACATTTAGATACAAGTTAACGTTAATTAATTATTAATAAAGAATAAAAATTTATTTAAAAATTAAAATAAATAATAGTAAATCTAAAAACATTAATTAATGTTGTAAAAATGTAGCAGCTGTTTGCTACAATGAAGTGTATCATTAATATTAATAAAGAATAAAAATAAAATTTATTAATTTATTAATTTATTAATTTTGGACAGATGTCTGTGTGTGAGTCCAGTTTTCAATTGGTAACTGTAGAAATAACGAGCTCTAATACCGTTATATGTCTTAATGAATTAAAGCCTCAAAGCAATACATACAACATGAAGTTGCAGTAGAATCACGTGACTACTTTATGTATTTTATTTATAGACAATATTTGCTAGATACACTGTGTATGCAGTATACATATGTATAGTGTTTTATGTGTTTGCATGATTGTGTTTCAGCAATCAACTGACCCATTACACAACCGGTACATATCATGTAACTCATATTGCTAACGTGCGTTAGATATCTGCATCCCACTTGCACCACGTGACCACACAATATAACACGTGACTTATTGACCACTTTACATACCCTACAACTAACAGTACTGCAGCAGGACGTGTCTGCAAGCTCACACACAGTCGTCTCAATGGTAAGAAAGTCACTCTATCACACAACAATCTGCATGTCTATTAAAATAAGTGACGTAGACGTCTCTTTTCAGGCTGTAATGGGCATCCAGTTGGTGATCACACTCATTGTAGCAACACTGTTGCACAAAGTCATTCCATACATCTCGCCTGCGCAGTTTAGTATTAGAGGGTGCGGTTGTTTGTGTGTGTGTGTGTGTGTTGGATGCACGTGTGAGTGTCTGCATTCTGACTTTCAGTTTGAAGAGGTATAAGGAGCCGTCTACTGATCTGTTGTGGAGGTATCGAGTGGGGCAGGTGGTGAGTAGCAAGAAGGGAAAGGATAAGAGGAAGGTGCAGGATCCTGCAGGGTAAGAGGACTGGTGGACAGGATGGGAGAAAGACATACATATGATACATACATACGTACAGACAGACAGACAGACAGACAGACAGTACAAGTTATTGTTTGATGAACATTATTACGTACTACATACAGACAAACAGACACGTACTACAGACAGACAGACAGACAGACAGACACATACTACAGACAGACAGACAGACACGTACTACAGACAGACAGACAGACGGACACGTACTACAGACAGACAGACGGACACGTACTACAGACAGACAGACAGACACGTACAACAGACAGACAGACAGACACGTACTACGGACAGACAGACACGTACTACATACAGACAGACGGACACGTACCACAGACAGATAGACAGACGCATACTACAGACAGACAGACAGACACGTACTACAGACAGACATGCACGTACTACAGACAGTAATTGTAGTTGTGACACTTGTTGTTCATTAGCTGTTACTTTAGTTTCACCTGTATTAGCTTTGATGTATAAAAATATATGAAAATTTGACAGACAGACAGACATACTACAGACAGACAGACACACGTACTACAGACAGACATGCACATACTACAGACAGACAGACACACATACTACAGACAGACAGACAGACGTACTACAGATAGACAGACAGATGTAGTACAGACACACACGTGCACATACTACAGACAGACAGACCCGTAGTACAGACAGACACACGTACTACAGACAGACAGACACGTAGTACAGACAGACACACATACTACAAACAGACAGACACACGTACATGTACTGCAGACAGAGACACATACACGTACTACAGACAGACAGACAGACATGTACTACAGACAGACAGACACGCCTACACGTATATATATATATATATATATATATATATATATATATATATATATATATAAACAGACAGACAAACAAATGAGCAGCCAGTCAGATTGGCCAACAATCTAAACACACAAAGAAAGACAAACAGGCTAGCAAGAGAACGAGGCCCCAAACTTGAAGACAAACAAACTTTCCAAGACCCTACCAGACCAATACATTCGCATACAAGTTTCTATCTCTTACAGTGTCATTCTCAACGACGTCATGTTCAGCGTTCCACGTGACAACGACATTGAATTAGAAACCGAAAAGGTCGTCTTGACATTTAATGACATTCTCAACGTTTTCTCCACTAACGTGTGTTCTGTCTAGATCCAATGCAGTGACCTCTACAACATCCATTTCTGTGACAATTACGAGTGGATCGTCAACTTCGGTTTGAGTTCGCTTGCCGTTTACGTATTGACTCAAATATACTTTATGTGCTGGCCGGAAATGGAGTCACAAGAGATGAATCTTAGCATCATATGGCTGCTGGTTGCGTTTTTTAATTCTATGTATGTTGAATGTATGGGTTGTTAGGGTGGGTAGCATGGAGTTGTATGACTGAATTGATGTGGTTGATAGAGAGGCAGATGGACAGGCAATAATCAGGCAAACAGATGGATGTCTTAGACAAGTGGACATACATGCATACATACAGACAGACAGCTGGATGACAGGCAGGCAGACAGACAGACTAATAGACAGACAGACTGACTAATAGACAGACAGACTGATTATGTTTAATTATATGTATTGGACAGACTGATTGACAGACATGCAGACAGACAGACTGATTGTGTTTGAAATATATGTACTGCACAGACTGATTGACAGACACACAGACAGACTGACAGAAAGACTAACAGACAGACAGACAGACTATAACAGACAGACAGATGGACAGACAGACAGACAGACAGATACACAGATACACAGACAGACAGACAGATAGACAGAGAAACCTAGGTCTTGGACAGACAGACAGACAGACAGACAGGCAGATAGACACACAGACTGATCGTGTTTGAAATCTAGGTCTTGGACAGACAGACAGACAGATAAGATAGACAGACAGATAGACAGACAGACAGACAGATAGACAGACATCTAAGACAGACAGATGGATAGACAGACAGACAGACAGATAGATAGACAGACAGACAGACAGACAAACAGACAGATAGACAGACAGATAGACAGACAAATGCCTCCTCATTCAAGACACATTGGAGGGAGCGCATGTCCATTCAGCTACAAAAAGCCAATGCTCGAGTCATCTACAGGAAAGTGGAGAGACTTTTAGATGATGCTAGTTAATTTGTGTTTTTCCAAGGCCATTTGGCCTTTACTTTTTTTTAGTAAAGGAGCAAGCACGTGTGTAGTTAATTGGACTGATGAGGACATTGTGTTGTAGAGGATTTAGCCTCCATCTGTACGTACTTTGTTCTATTGAATAAAATACCGATAGACAGATAGACAGACAGAGAGACAGAGAAATCTAGGTCTTGGACAAACTGACAGACAGACGGATGGACAGACAGACAGAAAGATTGACTAACAAAGAGACGTATGTACATGTATGCACAGGTGTGTGCATGACCAGACAATTAAAATTTGATAGTTTGATTTGATTTTGATTTTAGGTATATTTTTTACCTGTTCAACATGGCACTTTTTCGCGGTTCCGGAGGAGCACATGGAGAGCAATCATTGATGATTCTCTGCGGTTGTTGTTTCTTTGTCATTGCAATGGCCGTCATGCTGTTGGACGATGGAATATTGGAGCTTGGCATCGACAAAGGTAAAGCTAATATACACATTGCTCTGATTGTAATGAGAGATGCATCTTCCAATACAATGTAATCTAATGTATTGAGAGATGCATCTTTCTAATACAATGTAATCTAATGTATTGAGAGATGCATTTTCCAATACAATGTAATCTAATGTATTGAGAGATACATCTTTCCAATACAATGTAATCTAATGTATTGGGAGATACATCTTTCCAATACAATGTAATCTAATGTATTGAGAGATGCATCTTTCTAATACAATGTAATCTAATGTATTGAGAGATGCATCTTTCCAATACAATGTAATCTAATATATTGAGAGAGTATGCATCTCTTTACTACAAGTTGGATGCATCTCTCTAATGCAATAATCTAATTTATCGATAGATACAATTATACATTGATTTGCAGCATCGTAGGAGTGAAATGTAAACCTATGCAGCCTAGCGCGCGCTACATGAGCGTGGCTTTGGCAACGCCCTTGTCAAGTGCCTTTATTGATATTAACATCTACAAAACTTGAAGTCAATCAGTTGCTAAGGAGTGTCACCAACATCTGGAAGGGCAAGCAACCGACTTGTACAGTAGCCATTTTATCAGAGCCTGAAGAAACAGAGCAACTAAACTACCCAGATAAATAGCCTCGGTTTCCGTTCATTCATTACCCAATTGCTGCCAAACTGAATGTCAGTCCAACAGGATATAGTCAAAGAACTTCAACTAGAATTCTGTCTGACCATATAAATTTTAAAAATATATTACTTATTTAATTACCCAGCACCAAAACCGGAAGTGGCAATTTGTGATGCAGACTGAACAACTTCTTGAAAAAGCCTGAATGCCCATGCTGCACAGGCAGTGTGGTGTCCTACTGCCCTCATTTGCATGTTTACCTTTGCAGCTTTAAAGCAATGTTTATGTTGCACTTTAGCGTTTGACAACATTACGGCAAAAGCGACTGTCTTTAAGCAGAAGACGAGCATTACAACAGGGTGATGTCTTTACATGATGAAGTCGTCGTTTGTTGTTGTGTCATTGTAGATTGTTTGTATGGTAGGGAATGGCAAGGGGCATTGACTGTGTGGAAGCTGATCTTGGGTGCGCTGTGTGGGCTGGTGGCATCATTTCTTACGTTTCCCAGTTTTCGGATGGCGAGATTGCATCTTGACTCACTTAAACAGACGAGCAGCAAGTTGATATCGTAAGGTTCTTAGCTTGTGTTTTAGTGGTTGATGGTTGGAATGACACAAGATGTGGACAGACAGACAGACAGACAGACAGACACGCTAGAGTGATTACCAGGAAGACATCCCGCTTACTGGAACATACAAGGAAAGTGAAGAGAATGAACAATATACACAATTATTAATGTGCTTTACTGTACAGCCCTATATAGGGCTGGTTTCTGTAGAGTTTTAGTTTGGTAGAGATTTTGTGCAATTGGGACAGTAGAGTTGCTTAGTTGTGTTGATTGTAGATTTCAATATTGAAAATATATGTATTGGACAGACAGACAGACAGACAGACAGACAGACAGATACTTTATTCTCATACAGACTCTACTAGTACATAGGCTAGGAATTTATAAAATCAAATCAGTCCTTGCAAGCAACAAAGTCATAGATTAACTGATGAACTTGGCCTTGAATGTCGAAATCAAATACTAAAACCATCTAGAGCACGTTGATACAAGAAAATGAGTTGACAAAGAAAAGGCAACAAATGACAATCCAACTGTGAGACGAAGGCGGATGCGGAGCTCAGAGAGCAGAGAAAGGTGCTTACACAACCTTGACTGACAGCAGATGCCAACTGAAGCCACAAGATGATGATGGGACAAAGAAATGACGACACGAGACCATCCAGTTGCTAGACGAAGGCAGATGCTAAGCTCAGAGATAACAGATAGCGACATAAGCCACAAGAAGGAGGTGAAGACAGCGTGCCGACAGAGGAAATGACATTGAAGACACATGGACACAAGTCTTCCTTGGAACGGTAGCAGTCGAAGCCTCACACGTCGACTTGAAATTCCTACTCCCTTGGCCCTCTGATGAACTTCTTCCCACACAATACAAAGTAGAAGACAACGCTACCAACATCCGAGATAGACAGACAGACAGACAGACAGACAGACAGACAGACACAAACAGACATACCGACAAACAGACAGACAGAAAGACACAGACAGACGGACAGACAGACAGACAGACAGACACAAACAGGCAGACAGACAGACAGACAGATAGACACACAGACAGATAGACACACAGACAGACACGCAGACACAGACAGACAGATGGATTGACAGACAAACAAAGAGACAAACAGACAGTCAGACAGACAGCTGAATGGAGTATTCTTTACATTTTTTCATTATTCTTCTAGTATTTTGTGCAACATAAATTTTTTTGCTCCGTTGTTTTTGTCAATCATGTGGGTCAAACCTTTGGCAAGAGACTCTTTTGTCAGTGAAACATCTTCAGATAGCAAGTATGATGGTGTACGTGCATACACACACACACACACACACACACACACACACACACACACACACACACACACACACACACACACATCTACACACATTGAAATCAACTCAACATTGATTTATTGAAAGGTGATTGTTGTGTTGTATTCATTAGGTTGACAGACGAGCTGTTTGATGTTTTTCGTTTGGGTGCCATCTTTTGCTTCTGCCTTTTCCGTATCGCTCTACTTCGTCTGCATCTGCAGACACATTTAGCTCTTGCAGAAGAACGATTTATTCAATCAAAACGAGAACCAGGAAGGATAATGGCCGTTGAGCTGCAGACAATGGTAACAACGTGCATGTACTGTGTGTGTGTGTGTGTGTGTGTGTGTGTGTGTGTGTGTGTGTCGTGTGTGTGTGTGTGTGTGTGTGTGTGTGTGTGTGTGTGTGTGTGTGTGTGTATCACGTGTGTGTGTGTAATAGATTACTGATTTTGTTGATATTAATTATTTATTATTGTTGTTGTTTGTGGCAGATTCAGAGAGTGTCTTTGTACTTGGTCGGCGTGGCTTTGCAGTACCTCGTGCCAGTTATTGTTCTTATGTCGTTGGCACTTCTTGCTCATTCGTTTGGTATGTTTAGATGATCATGTGTAGGTATAGTATGTATGAGTATGTATGCTCATTGGATGAGTGGGTAGGCATGAATGCAGATAATTAGGCAGTAAGGCAGATATGCAGATGAGTAGATGTAAGGATGAGTGAATGGATGAAGAGGTGAACGGATTGATAGATGGACAGATATCATGACAGACAGATAGACAAATAAATGGACAGACAGATGGACATACAAATAGACAGACAAATGAACAGACAGTCTGAAAGACAGATGGACAGACAAATAGACAGACAAGTGGACAAACAATTGGACAGACAAATGGACAAAGAAATGAACAAACAGATATGGAAAGACATGGACATACAAATGGACAGACAAATATCCAGACAAGTGGACAGACAAATGTACAGATAATTAAACAGACAAATAGACAGCCAAATGGACAGACAAGTGGACAGACAGATATACATACAAATGGACAAATGTACAGACAAGTGGACAGACAAGTGGACAGACAGATAGGCAGACAAATAGCCAGACATATAAACAAATGACTGCACATACTTCATGCAATGACAAGTGAAATCTCGAGACATTGCAAATGATTATGAAATGAATAAGATTATACACTGATGGCATAATCAGTAGGACAAACAACCACATCAGTAGTGTATAACACTTATCTTGTTCTTTCCAGGAAGCTACAGTTTCTCTCAAGGTCATCACCTTCTCTTACTACACAACAGCACTGCATCAGTCAGTCGTTACAAGTGGGGTGTGAATGCTGAAGACGAGGCAGTTCAACAGCTTGGCTTTGTCATCTCACAATTAGCTGAAGTTATTGACACTCCCGTCTTTTGGGAAAAACATGTGATGTTTGGCTGCTGGTGGATGGTCACCGTATGGTTTGGATTATCTTCGTTGGGAATTATGTATTACAGATGTGCAGCCGTGTAGTGAAGGGGAGAGGTGGAAATAGTGTATTGAAAGTGTGAAATAGAAATTTAATTAGAGCTGATTCTATGAGTTATGTGATGTGGTATACACGAAATGATCATGAGTTGATGGTTTTAGGAACTAACTTTGTTGCTGTTGGTTTGTATGGACTGCAGCGTGTTGTAAAAGTATTGGTTGCGTGCTCCATTTTTCTTGCTAATTCCTTTTTCAATAGCTAGGTAGTTGGAAGCTAAAGGATAATTATGTGACTAGTGTACATGTCTGTCTGTCTGTTTGTCTGTCTGTCTGTCTGTCTGTTTGTCTGTCTGGTTGTTTGTCTGTGTGTCTGCTTGTCTGTGTATCTGTCTGTCTGTTTGTCTGTCTGTCTGTTGTCTGTCTGTGTATCTGTCTGTGTGTATGTCTGTCTGCATGTCTGTCTGTCTTTTGTCTGTCTGTCTGTCTGTAACTTTGTGTGGAACATTTGAATATTTGGAATTCTTGTGGATCCATATATGTGACTTTCTTTTTCTGTAAGATTCTTATTGTTTACCAATAAGTCATGTGATTGTTGTTGCAAGAACCCTCATATACTGTACACTGGTTTCTTTGTTTGGGAAGGACGGTCACCAGAAAACATGAGCAGTGCCAGCTGAGGTATGTTTTGTATTTAGTTTAAATATTTTTTAAGAAATTTGTGATATTGTAAATTTAATTAACTGATGAAGTTGGTGATTTATGTGAAATGTTCATTTTGCATTGTAGCTGTCAGCACCTGGTCACACACATGAGCTGAGCTGTAAAACTTGTTTGCAAGATCTACCTCAAGGTGTGTGTGTGTGTGTGTGTGTGTGTGTGTGTGTGTGTGTGTGTGTGTGTGTGTGTGTGTGAGTGTGTGTGTGTGTGTGTGTGTGTGTGTGTGTGTGTGTGTGTGTGTGTGTGTGTGTGTACACACGAACCTCAAATTTCTCCTCCCCACAACCATGCTCTGGTTTATTGTCTGGGAAGAACTGTCACAAAGAAACATGGGCAGTGCTAGCTGAGATATGTTCTGTATTTAGTTTAAAATTCATTTTAATTAAGTGATCTATGTGACATGTTTATCTCGTTGTGTTTGTGTACCAGGTCATACATGTGAGCTTTCATTATGTAAAACGTGTGTGCAAGATCTACTCCCTCAAGATGTGCATGCGTGGGTGTGTCTGACAAACAGGTTTGGAGACCTTTTTTAAATAATTAAAAATAATACATAATTAATTAAATAACCCTAAACTTGCTCCAAGTTTCCTTATCTCAAATTATACATGAAATCTCCCTTCCTCTATCAATAATTTTCTTCACAACTTGTGATGATGATGATGATGACGACGACGACGACGACGACGACGATGAGTTATTTATTTACCCAGGGAAATAATACTGTTCAGTCACTAGTCTTCCACAGTACCCTGCAGCATCGAACAGACACAACGCCTAATACACATAACAAACAGCAGCAACAGCAAACGTCTAAGATTACAGTACAATTAACACGATTACACTAAACACATTACAATTGGCTTATACAAACGTTTAAACGAGTCAAGAGACTGGCTCTTATCACACACTCTGGCAAACTGTTCCATAGCTTACATCCACTAAAGCTTAGTGCTCTTTTTGATGAAGTTGCTTCTTGATGAAGAACAGAGAAATTTTGAGTATTCCTTGTTGACCATTTGTGAGCAACAACAAACACAATCTTTCAGTCAGTGTGTGTTTAATAAATTAATAAATAGGAGCCGGTCGTTATTAAGTGTGGGGGCTGGCAAAATTTGCTGTAAGTTTGAAATTTAGTGATTTGCAGGGTTACTAAGCATTTGAGTCATCTTCTGTTGGGGGTCATGAATTTTTCAGGGTTTTTGTCTGTATATACTATAGAATTGTATGTAAAAACAGTATATATCTTTATTTCTAAGCTACAGCGAGCATTCACACTTGCATTGTTGAAAGCTGCAATTCTTGCTTTGCTTGTTTTGTCAGCGGGTTGAATGGAAATGACCAACTTTAGTAATCATACCTATAGGCCGCACTACAGTACCCTGAAACAGACTACTTTGTATTGTATACATACATATATGTGATTATATATACTGCATGTATATGCACATATATGAGGGTCATCTCACAGACAGTGGGGGCAAAAAGTTTATAGCAGGCATACTTTGCAGGGGTCACATATCAAACTATGTGGACCTCGGCAAATGTTGCCAGCCCCCCTCCCGGACACTTTATAAGACCGGCCCTTATAATGGCTATGACTACTTGCCTCCACTTCTGTTTAGTCAGATAAAGTCTGAACTTGTAATTTCTGATATAACTACAAGCTGATCTTTATGAATTTGAATCAGTCAACATCTATAAGTTTCTAGGATATTAGTTTGTAGAGGAAAGAAAACTCTTGGAAACTTGTTTCATAAAATGACACAAGAAGAAAGTTCTATGGCAACAATGTTTGACAACCGTTTATACCCTTTATTGGGTATGTGGTGATATGGTGAACATATACTCATGACAGGACACAGCCTACTGTTGTATTTAGTCTTTGTTTACATAACAGTATGCAATGTTTCTGCTGGAAATGTTTGATTATTAGCCACTTGGCTAAAGGTGTTTGTTTGTTTGTAGCCAAGCGCTCTATTTCAGAGCCAAGAAAAAATTGCCCAAACATCAAACAGATAACAATCTCAACGACAACGACTATTGATTCAAGTTTAACATGGCAGGGCAACATTTACCAATGGTTGATCACAACAAATGCAGTACTAATCGGACACATGTCATACTCAATGGAATATGACTTTGGAAAGACAAAGTCAAAGTCTACCAACCAGACTTAAGCGTTCAATGCCATCCTTCCTGGTTTTCTACCAAAATTTAAAAGTTCTGTCAAAGTCAGTCTTGATGTTTTGGCCCTTCTGTACTCAGCATCATCACAAAGTTCAGCATAATTGATTCAACGATAAAGTCATCATTATCATCATCATCATCATCATCATCATCACCATGACTGCCATCTTCAGTTGTGCTTATTTCTAGTTTGACACTTATGGGAGCTGTAGGCAAAGAGCATGTGCAGGACATAGACAGAGGAAGTGCGATAGATCAGCCTTTTAGTCCCTGGAGCTCCATTGCGTTGCACTATAAAAATATATATAATTGCAATTGTTAGTGCACTCTAGTGACTATGCTTGCAAGATCTGATCCAGAGAAAGGTGTACACGGTACACTGTAACAGCTAGCCAAATTGGCAAGGAGGCATTACTATTTTCTCGCCAGCGACATTTAGTTGTAGCATTTGGCTGTTTGGTGATCGTCCAGTGGAAAAACTGCAGAATGTAACCCAACAGCCGATGTTGTATTGGTGTATTGGTATGTACATCCTGTGTGGTCATCCGAGACCTCCATGTAAACCCAACACGGACAGATGGCCTGCTACTTCATATGTCAGTAGATGGACAGTATTCTAAACTGCATTCTGTTGTATTAGACATACTGATTGGCAATACAACATGTGCCACTCAAACATTAACTGCAATATTTCTACTTGCATTTACCATACGTTCATCACCACATATGTACACTGTACTACAGTTTATAATATTGACACGTACGACAGTCGTTTTTATCTTAATTCATTAGAGCTATAGAATCTTGCTGTTCAAGACTTGAATTCTTGGTATCAAGACTTGAATGAAGCCCGTCATATGTCAAGCTATGAACAACAGATCCTATGTTGTCTCGTCACTGAGTGGATGCAGATGCTCTTGTCTAGTCTGAGTAACAATCAGTTTGTTGTTACAAAGTTCACACACATTTCAATATCATGGCACTATACCTCAGCAGTCTGTCTTGCCACTTGTTCTTGTACCTTTCAACATCTCCTTCACAACTTCTACTCCAAACACATCCTCTGCCTGAGATCTTAGTCCTCGTTGAATTAATGCACCAATAAGTAAGTGTCGCTGGGCTTTAGCACCAAGTTGGTCACACCAAATTTCCAACATAGCTTTAGCTTGGAGTGCAGAAGTAGGATAATCTTGTTTTATGGCAGCAATTTTTCCTGTGACTTTAAACAGGTTGGGTGCAAGAACTGAAGCAAACTGTTGCCAAGATCCTTCTATCATGTCAGCAAGATGATTTAACTCCTCAGGTGTCACATCTACAAACAAATTCATAGTACAATATTAATTACAATTGCATTAAATATTGATATAAATTACTGGCACACATCAAATTAACATGACTTTGAGGCATTCAAGAAACATTTCTGTTGTAGATTTCAGTCTATTGAGATTTACACATATGTTTGCCTTCACTGTATGCAGATAAAACTCTCATTAGAGGTGTTGTATAATACGGGATACATGCTTGTAGTTAAATTAATAAATTAGTCAGTTAACATTGAACATTAACACCCTACATCAGTTGCTCATTTTATAACACCTGCTCACAACCAACCCATCACAAATGTATATGTTATATACCTTGCTGTGGTATAGCTACGTGTTTTTCTAGCACACGAGCAACATCATTTCTGTATATTGCATTGAGAGCCTTCATCAGCCGTCCTATTGTAGCTTCACTGGGAGGTTTCATCCTGCACCATTGCTTTAGCAGAAAACAAGTAGGGCCCTCACTTCTCTTCCTCACTACGTCTTCATTAAGAGGTCTGTTTAACAGTTCAGACCATAACCTCCTCCAGTTGTCTCCTAAATCATCATCTTCATCTAGAAGTTTGGACACTTCTAACAAGCAACTTGCAGTTGGTTCATCAATGAGAGACTCCACTGGTGTATCATAGCTTACTACAATGTGACAAAACACCGAGTCGGTTGCTGAGGCTCTTGTTGGCATCTATAGCTGAGTGGGAGTGCCAGAGGAAGTGCTAAGTGACCTAGGCACCCAATTTATTTCTGATTGCATGAAAGAAGTCTCTCGATTGTTGAGTATACGCCAACTCACCACCACACCATACCACCCAATGTGCAATGGTCTGGTGGAGAAGTTTAATGGCACACTGAAGACAATGGTAAGACGCTTGTGTGTACGGAGAAGCCTAGGCAGTGGAATCGGTACATAGACGCACTCTTATTTGCGTATTGAGAAGCACCTCACGAGTCTACAGGGTTTTCGCCCTTTGAACTGATTTATGGACGAACAGTGCGGGGTCCTATGCGTATTCTTCACCACCTATGGACACGAGAAGGAGATGATGTGGACATGCGGACGAGCTACCAGTACGTTACCGAGCTAAGAGAAAGACTCCAGGACACGTTACGGATAGCTCGCGAGGAGCTACAGAAGGCCCAGCAAGACCAGAAAAGGTATTACGATCTGAAAGCTAGACATCGCAAACTGTCGGTGGGTGACAAAGCCCTTGTTCTTCTACCTATGGACATGAACTAACTATTAATGAAATGGAAGGGACCCTCTGTAGTGAAGAAGAGAGTTGGATTAAATGACTATAGAATTGACGTCCGGGGCAAAACCAAGGTGTATCACATCAATCTTCTGAAGAGATTCCACGAACGGAAGAAGGAAGCATTTTGTTCCATGGACGAACACAAGGGAAGACCGGTGTTAAATACCGTTTGTTCTGCCGTCATTGAAGCAACGGAAAGGGTGACAGGAGAAGCAGTGATCAATGATGAGTTGCTTGACTTGTGCACTTGCTTGGCTACTGAGACCTTTGAGGACGTAAAATATGGGAGTGAGCTAAGTTCCGATCAGGTGTCGGAGGCAGTGGCACTGGTAAAGGAGTTTGAGTCGTGTTTACAGGTCTTCCTGGAACGAATTTGACGAAACATGGCATGTGGTTGACGGCTGATATACCAGTGCGCTGTAAACCATACGTCGTCCCGTATAGCGTACGCAAGTCTTTGCAAGAGGATATCCAAAGGATGATAGACATCTATGACATCTATGCCCGCACTAACACAAAAGTTTGGGAAGAGTAAATAGTTCTCTAAACTCGACCTGAGCAAGGGGTATTGGCAAATTCCAGTAGCCAGAGAAGACGTCTACAAAACGGCTTTCGTTACTCCAGACAGATGCTATGAGTGTTTGAGAATGCCATTCGGAATGATGAATCTTGGTGCTACTCTGGTGCGAGCCATGAGGAAGCTCTTCCAGGGGCTGGCCACAGTTGACTCATACATGGACGATACAATTGTTCATGCGCCTACGTGGCAGGAACATATGGTCGGTCGCTCTTCGAGAAACGTTGGACTGGATTGCGAAGGCAGGGTTGACAGTCCGACCATCAGTGTCTAATTGGGGCCGAGTCTCTGGATTTTATCGGTCATCACATCGGGAAGGGGATCATCAAACCCGATAAAGAAAACATACGCAACGTACATGATACACCGCAACCGACGACGACGAAGAAAGAGCTCCGATCCTTCAGAGGATTGGCAGGCTTCTACTGTGACTTCGTTCCTAATTTTAGTGCTATAGCCATGCCTTTGACAGACCCTACAAAGAAGGGTCAGCCAAACCGAATTGAGTGGAAAGAGGCACAAGAGGCAGCATACAGAACATTGAAAAACGCAGTCACCAGCAAGCCAGTGCTACATCTACCAGACCACGATAAATCCTATACGCTACAAGTTGATGCGGTCCGAAGTTGGTATTGGGGCTGTTCTGCTCCAAGAGCACAATAACAGCTTGTTCCTGGTTGGGTATGGGAGCAAAAAGCTGATGTCCGCTGAAAGAAGGTACTCCACAATCGAAAGAGAATGCCTTGCCGTGATATGGGCGATCAGGAAGTTTCACCCTTACTTGTACGGACGTGAGTTTTGGGTTCAAACGGACCACCAACCGCTCCAATACCTAAACAGGGCAAAGTACATAAACGACCGTATCATGCGCTGGGCCCCGTATTTGCAAGGATTCAACATGAAGATCGAAACTATTAAGGAACGAGAAAACGATGCAGCTGAATTTTTGAGCCGTTCGATTGACAACGTTGATAATGGAGATGGAGCAGAAACTTGTGAAGTTTCGACTCGAGAGGGTGTGGTGTAACACGTGTCTAACGAGAAGCCACAGTTTGACTTTTGGGTTACCATATAAGGGAATTTGGGTGGGGTTAATTGAATGAATGGGGTAGGACACATACTGGGGTATGTTTGCAGGCAAGGTCACCTGACACACACATGCATGCACACACACACACACACACACACACACGCACACACACACACACACACACACACACACACACACACACACACACACACACGGTGGAGTGAGTGGTCGACACAACCAAACTCATTTATAACTTTCCTTGTGTCTCCAAAGACCAATGTGTGCCGTGCAGGAGCGTCCACAAACATCACATGTGAAGTTCCCACTCTTAGAGATCGTCTTTCGTTCCTGCCTTTTTTGTTGGAGTGTTTTCAAACGTTGGTCTTCAAAATGATCTAGAGATTTTTTGCAATAAGATCTCCACAGAGACCTGTCTGACGCATAGCTTTCCCAGTTGGATATATCAAAATTACAAGATTTCAAATTGGATTTCAATGTGTCTTTAAAGCGCAATTTCTGACCACCTGCTGTTCTAGAACCTTCCTTCAGTTGAACAAGATGGCCACACCATCGAAGTTGAGCTTGTAGTAGTAGAACCTCAATTCCAGGCATGTTGCATTTCTTCAGAACCTCGGTATTGGGTATCATGTCTTGCCATTTTATATTTCCAATTCTGCGAAGACATCGTATGTGAAATTGGTCCAGCTGTTTAATGTGTCTTCTATATAATGTCCAAGTCTCACAACCATAAAGTAAAGTGGTGATCACAACTGCTTTGTAAACTTTGACCTTAATGGCTGTGGCTATGCCATGTTCATTCCAAAGGCGTCTAGTCAGGTTGCCAAAGGCAGCACCAGCTCTACTCAGACGCATTGAAATATCATCATCGACAACAATGTTTTGAGACAGAGTACTTCCTAAATAAGAAAACTTGACAACCAATGTCAAAGGAGTGTCATACACTTTTACAACAGGAGGTGTGTCAGAAGACCCAGGTTTTGGTTGGTACAAGACTTCAGACTTCTTCAGACTTACAGTGAGCCCAAAGCGTCGTGTAGTGTTTGAAAAACAATACATGATGAATTGAATATCCTCTATCATGGTGTGCGCGACAAGGGCACAATCATCTGCAAAGAGCAGGTCACATATGAGAATGTCACTGACTTTAGTTTTTGCATTGAAGCGACGAAGAATAAAAATTTTCCCATCAGAGCGCGTTTGAAGGTAAACACCTCTATTGCAATTCCTGAAGGCAACATGTAACATGACAGAGAAAAAGATGTTATATAACAAAGGTGTAAGAACGCATCCTTGTTTAATGCCATTAGTGACTGCAAAGGACTTGGAAGAAGCTCTACTGTCAATGATGCTAGCTGACATATTGTCGCGAAATGATCTTATGATATTGACTAGATTGTACGGACAGCCTATTTTACCGAGTAGTCTCCATAAGAGATTTCTGTTGACAGAATCAAATGCTTTTGTCAGATCTACAAAAACTATGTAGAGGTCTCTATGATGTTCACAACATTTTTCTTGAAGTTGTCTAGCAGTAAAGATCATGTTGCTAGTTCCCCGACCTGAACGAAAACCACACTGAGTCTCTGGCAATATATTGTCAAAGACATGTTTGGTTAATCTATTCAAAATAATTCGAGCCATGATTTTCCCGACAGTAGATAGAAGTGAAATGCCACAATGATTGTAACAAAATTGAGTGGTCTCCCTTACGTTTGTATAAATGGATTATGGTAGCATCTTTGAAGTCTTTGGGAACCGCTTCATGTTGCCAAATAAGACTGTAGAGTTGTGTTAGTTTTTCTACCAAAATCCTACCACCATGTTTAAATATTTCAACTGGAAGGCCATCCAATCCACATGCATTACCAGATGACATGCTGAATTACATCAGAAACCTCATCTACATGGGGAGACGTCACTAAATGATCTTCACATGCCAGCTGTGGAATGTCATCTAAAACCATATCATCAATGACAGAAGGACGATTTCGTACTAGATTGAAGTGATCAGCCAATGCTTTATCCACCAGTTTTCTTTCAGTGAACGTAATTTAACTTGCACACTCTGACGCAAGCTGGCATAAGCTAATTTCTTAGCAGTCAAAGATTTATCCCTGATCCACCCAAGGTGTGCTTCCCTCATGCTGTCAAGGAGAAGCTGAATTGTAGGTTCATTCATGTCAAACCAATCCTGATGTTTGCATTTGGTATGACCTGAAACGTCAGATGCACATTGAAAGGTCTTTATTTTCAAATAGGTCCAAAAGCAGTCAATGTCAGATGATTCTGTCATACCAGCCAACAAATACTCTATTTGATCTTGAAACTGACATCTAATGTCATTGACGAACAGTCTTTTAACACACAACTTTCTAGTAGGCATCAAGCGTTGCCGATGTTGCTTGGGCTTGATGACAAGAGATGTGATGCACCTTACAAGCCGATGATCTGACCAACTACTAGAACCCCTCATCACTCGAGTTTGTCTAACATCACCCAGATCACGTCGCACAATAACGTAGTCCAGAAGATGCCAATGATGTGAACGTGGATGCATCCATGTTGTCTTGTATTTGTTGGATTGTTGAAAGATGGTGTTTGTTATAACTAGATTGTACTGAGTACAAGTACTGAGAAGCAGTGTCCCATTGAAATGTTCCCTTCCTACACCATGAGGACCAATTACTTTACACCATGATGTATAGTCCCGACCAACGCGAGCATTAATTAAAATCTCCAAGAAAGAAAAGTTTATCTCTTCTTGGCACTGAGTCAATAACATTTGTCAATTTTTCGTAAAACTCTTCCTTAAAGGCATCTGCAGCTGGTAGAGTCGGTGCATATGCACAGAGTGGCATATCGCCCATGAGGAAGATTTAGACGTAGTAACATTAGACAGGAATTGATAGCCTTAGGTAGGAACTCAAGTTTATGTACAATGCTGGATTTTATTGCAAAACCAACACCTGCTTGTTGAGGTTCACCAACGAGGACACCTGATGAAAAGAAAGTGTAGTCAGCACCAACTTCTTCAATACTTTGTTGACCACAAAGATGGGTCTCACTCAGTGCAGCAATATCAATATTACACCGTTTTAGTTCTCTAGCAATAACTGCAGATCGACGCTCAAGATTGACATTATTTTTGTTGTCTTGTAATGTTCTTAAATTCCATGCTGCAATCGTCAACTTCAATTGTTCACTTTTTCTTTACTTTCGACAGCAAAATTGAATGCCCGCTGACCGCGGTAAGCCAGCAAGGTTTGTACGGAGTAAACTTTCTTTAGGGATCCTTTTCTCTCCCCTTCTCCTACTGAAGAGAGCAGTGCTATCCCTGACTAGGGCTGCTCTGACACTCAGGCAGAACACGAACTGTGCTGTTACTCCAATTCAAAAACAGAATGGCCATCACACCTGAGCCACTAATGTGCAGGGTCATAGCTTAAGGCTTCCATTGCCATTCTACAACAGCCCCGTCACTACTTGCCAATTGCTGTTGGACTTGAAGAAAAAAATAGATAAAGACACAGACAAATCAAGTCACCATAAAAGAACCTGCACAATAGAATGGATTATAGTGAAATGAGCGTGTGCAGAACTGATTTTACTCTCTCTTCCAGTATGTGTTATATGTTGGCAGGTGTAACACTACAACATGCCAAACAACATGTATGGACACAGTAAGCTGTCCAGAAAACTAAAACCCCAAATTAGTAAACTGCTCTTTAGAGCCAAAGTGACCACAGCTGCTTACAGATACTGTACTAAATTGCTATGAACGAAATCATACTTTGTAGCAACAGCCTATTCATGGCAGCTACACTCGCCATGCCCAGTGTTGTCATAGAGAATTTGTGACATTTTATAGAGATAACACTGCCACCTGTTATCTCATCACTCTCTGATAACACTGCCACCAGATTGTCCACGACTGCTTATTTGTCAGGCAAGGCCTGCTTATTTCACAGCTAACCCTTATATCTAAGGGTTGTTCCACAATCCGCAACCTGTAGACACGCTCGGTAGCAGATGGTGCTGCTCCTGGGAATAAACCCAATACTCCGACACAAACACGCATGCACGTGCACGCACGCACACACACACACACACACACACACACACACACACACACACACACACACACACACACACAAATGGACAAATGTTAAGCCCTCCACGTCTTTCAACATTGACTTTGAGGTCAGTTGCGGAGATAGCTCCCCCTGCCTCTAGAGACAGGGTCCCCATGCGCTACGTGGAGTTTTGGGGCCAGCGCTACAATCCACCTGGAGCTTGGCCAGAGTCATCCAGGGGCATTGACAATGGCGCAACTCTGGGACTGGACACTACGGCCCACACGTACCTGTCTGCTGCATGATGTTGCTGCCAAGCCAGTGGTCTTGTCCACCCCAGTCAATGACCAGGTACTCATTTATACTCCTGAGTCGAGAGAAGCAAGTATGGGTGAGTGTCTTGCTCAAGGAAACTGCGACAGTGTCGCCTCCACCAAGATCGAACCTTCAACCCTCATCACGGAATACAAGATCCCGGATATCATCACCAATGCTCTACCATCTGCTCCACTGCGCCCACACACACACACACACACACACACACACACACACACACACACACACACACACACACACACACACACACACACACACACACACACACACCATTCAGTACACCAGTTTCCAATTCCATAACTGTCCGAAAAAGAGCCTCAGTTGATTATTTTCTTGCAAAATCTAACCTGCACTATGTCCAAATGACAACCCAGAAGTTGTCATTCAAGTAGAGGTGGTTAGTGTATAATATTGCATTCATGCAAACCATGCCTGGCAAAATTCAGCACAACAAAGATATAGCACTGCAGACTGACAATACATGTTGTATCATGTCACGTGGTGTTTGAATTAGCTGCCACTCTCCTCGGGTAATAACAACGATATCCTCGACGTGCCCATACGATAACTAGTAATTGACAACACTCAAATCAATGCATGCACCCATGCTGTTCATGCACTAGTTTACACTCTAAAGTCTCAGAATTAATTATGGCTGAACATGATGTAATCGAATAAATAAACATGGCTGTTTCACTAGGATGTTCATCTTATGGAAGCGCTTGTTCAGATAGTCGCTTATTCAGACATTTTTGTAATCACTAATTTCAACAAGCACATTTTTACTGTATAAATGTTGATCAAATGGGCACTTTTCCAGACATTTACAGTATTATCATACAGTCTGTGACACAGAACTAAATATGAAGTTGATAGTCAACTATATTAATCTTACCTGTGGCTGCAGGTGATCTCAGCATTGTAGTACATGTGTCTGAGCTCTATACACAGAAACAAGTCATGCACAGACGATACACAATTGTGATAACTAAATTATTACCACAACTTGTCAAAAATGTCTAGTTTATCTCACCTGGCAGTATTCTTCTAGCACACAAGCAACATCATTTCTGTATATTGCACTAAGAGCCTTTATCAGTCGTCCTATTGTAGCTTCGTTAGGAATTACCATCCTGCACCATCGCTTTAGCACATAAAGAGTGGGGCTCACACACTTCTTGCTCACCACGTCTTCATTAAGAGGTCTGTTTAACAGCTCAGACCATAACCTCCTCCAGTCATCGCCTAGATCATCATCTTCATCTAGAAGTTTAGACACTGCCAACAAACAGGTTGCAGATGGTTCATCAATGAGGGACTTGACTGGTGTCATATAGCTGACTAAAATACAAAAAATTAATAAATCATTAATTAATACAACAACATAGTACAACAAGTCAACAAAACATACTAGATTTATGCTGTAATGGCTGAGAAGTGCCACATACTGTTGACATCATTTCAGTGTCCTAAAAGTAAACAGCAATTCAGATAGAGACAAATATACAATACAAAAGTTACTCACTGAAAACTCAAGTTGTGGATACCAAAGAGAAAGTCTGTCAGGAGGTTGAATTTCATCTTTTGTCACACTGCTGTAGAGCTCAAAACGAGTATGTTGATATCCATCCAAAGAGATAAACTCAACTGTACAATTTTGTGATTCTGAAATCGATGCTTCATACATAAATCCCAGATGCAACTTCAGACCTGCCATTCCTTGCTGTTTCGCCTTGTTGACAGCATCCACAATCCACTCACGAATAGCAGCACACACCTTGGCATTGAGTGCTGTATGTGACAACACAGTCATTTGAAAGTTGTATCTGTTAAGAGCAAACTCCAGTCGATGACCAGGATAGATGTGGAAGTAGCCCACATTGCGATAAATAACTGCCAAGCGACGAAAACGTTTACACAGAAGAGTCAGTATTCTGTAGAATAATGGCTGAGGAATGCGAATGGGAGCAGATGACAAGATGAGAGGCAATGACTTCAGCTCATCATTCATCTTATCTGATTCAAGACCAACTGCATGCTCCAGGAGGCAAGGAATGAAGCAAGCGTCTCTCTCAATCACATTCTGTTCTTCCTCACTATGCAATGGACCTTTGCTTTCTACATCAAAACTAAGGAAATCTTGACAATTTGCTTCTTCCATATTTTTCTCTTCAATAACAGAATACTCACACAGCAAATCATAGTGCCTCATCAGTGACACAATGAGACGTTGAGTAGAACCGGCATCTGATAAAAGATGTCTCACAAGAGACATTGTCATGATGCCTTTCTCTTTGCTGCGTTTTACATCATTCCATAACATGGGAGGAACATCACCTTCCATGTATATCGTGATCACTTTCTGCAGCTGTGATACAAACCATTCCACATCTAACACGACTTCTTCATCATCTCCACTCTTCAATGCCTTGGGATGATACATCAACACTGCACGACTACTCAAATACTGCAGCAACACCAACACCTCCTCTCGACTTTTGATTCCAGCAGCATTCATGGCAAGCTGCAGTAATTCATCAACAGTTGTCGTCTTCTTTAGTGGATAAGAGACTTTCACTTCTCGTACCTTCTGCTCATACTTGAGCCATTTGATGGGCAATCTGTGATGTTGAGCCACCTTGTGAGCCACCTCCTCTGTCTTCTGACGAAGTAATTTCACCTGTGGATCTACGACTCCACTGTCTGGATCTGTCACTGTGTTATCCACATAGAAACACATTACATCTTTAGATGCCCATATGATATGCTCTGCCAGCACTGTGCCCTCCAGTTTCTTCCTTATGAATGCATCCTGTTTCTCCATCATCCCTGGTTGCTCCTTTAGCTCATCAGCATGCGTTCCTACTAGAAACATGGCAGGTGATCTGATTCCTACTTTCTCAAATATCATGATACGACGTGACTGATCACCTTCCATGATATGAACACCTGATACCCACTCTTCCAATCGATCAAAGTTTGTTTCGTTATCAAACAAAGGAATGTGGATAATTGTTCCATCTTCAGAGCGAAACTGACATGGAGTCTTGTCGTCCATTGGTAGAGAAGCATTAAACACAATGTACATAAAACCAGCTTTTGACATGACCAAATGATGTGTGACATAGAACACATTCTGACCAGCATAGTCCAACACGGTAAGCATGATTTCTTTCTTAGTCTTCTGACGAGACTTTGGGTCTCTTAAACTCTTAGAAACCCTTTCTTGAATGTGTTGAGGTAGAGTAGTTGTGTTCTCAGTAGAAGGAGCATCAACATTGTGAGGCAATGTTGTTGCTGTTTGTTTGTTTTGGTGGTTAGACAATCCGAAATCAGTACTTGCTACAATCGATTGTGTCTTCTTGTTTGGCAATGTAGCTTTATGGACTAAACCAGCACAATAATCAGTGGTGCCTGAGTCAAAGAATACAGAATCTTTGCTTGACTTTTTGCTCTTCTTCTTCCGGCTTTTCTTCTTCCGGCTTTTCTTCTGCTGTTGCTTTTGTTGTTGCTGTTGACTGTCACAACTAGATGTCACCTGTTTAGCATTTGTTCCAGCCAACTGAAATCTTGCGGTTGTATTGCTTCTCTGATGGTTTACTGCTTTACTTTGTTGACTGCTGTGTAAATCAGATGAGAAACTGCTGGCTATAATACTGTCCTTTTCATCACCAACTAAAGTATCCACATTTGTAAAATCTGCTGCAATCTGATCTGATAATGAACACGCTGTAGCAACAAGTGTGGCTGTACCACCTGATGGGTTTGCATCTGTGACTGGGATGTGAGACAAAGATCTAGAGTCTTCAAGTGCTAACAAATTTGATGGCATTTGCAATGAGGACGAAAAATTTGATGCAACTGAATGTGCAGAGACTGCTGAAATTGTTGCTTTCTGGGAAGAACTGGGCAACTCCTGAGAAGAACCACTACGTGTTACATAAGGCAGGAAAGGCTTAATGCCATGAGAAGAATCAACAGGAACAGCCTGCACATGTAAATCCTGCTTTACTGATTTCCTGGTCATGTCAAGGTCTTCCTGTTTTCTTGGTTGTTCATTTTCTTTTGACTTGAAATATTGATCTTTCACTTGTGGTGTGTCGAGTGTATCTGCCATATTGATCACAACATTCTTCTCATATATTTCTGTGTAGTCAGCACTTGTGAGAGGGTTGGTCCAGTCACATGCTTCCTTCACAATAATCTGACACTTTGGATCAAACACCACTCCTCTTGTGCTCGGCTCATCACGATTGAACTTCTGCAGAGTGAGAGATTTTGTTAAGCTCGTCTTACCGGCACCATCACGACCGACAACATCAACACGTAAAAACACATTCACTGCTGATCCCTCATCACAACTTGACAGATAGACACGCAATGCTGTCTCTCCTTGAGACACAATCTCTTCAGGAAATGTTTCTATAAATAAATCAAATTTCAGTAATCAAATAAAAGTAAATAATATGTTCCATTCACTCACCAGTAGCCTGAATTATTGATGCCAGATTGACATTTCCTCGTGTTTCTGATCTCTTCAATGCAGATTCTCCACTAATTTCAACTTTACTCAAATCAGCGCCATGAGACAGAAGAAGTCTTGTTACATCTTTCTGCTCCTTAACAATAGCTAAATGCAATGGACCTTTCCTGCCTTTTATCTCGGGGTCAATAATAGCACCGTGTTCTATCAGCAAACCACATAAATTAACATCTCCAAGCTTTACTGCCAGATCTAAAGGAGTTTCCTTAAGAGTAGGACCCTGGTATTCGTGAGGTACATCAGCATTTACAGATGCTCCATGGTCAATCAAATACTGACACAAAGTAAAGTCCTGCTTTTGAACTGCTGTGTGAAGAAGTGAATAGCCTGCCCTGGAACAGCATTTTAATGCACTCAAACTAAGTTTATTTGAAATATCAGACTTTGCAATTAGTTCTAAAAACTGATGACACGCACGAGTGTCACCTGCTTCATTGGCATAATCTAAATAGGCTACAAGATCTTCTTTACCAATATTCACCTTTTCTAAGTCATCTAACAAGGGCCTACCTAAATGTTCAAACAGCCAGCAAAATGTCTTAGCAAGTCTGTTCTTCAAAGCAACATGTAAAGGTAAGTTTCCTTCTCTGTCAGCTATATGAGGATTCACTCCATGTGATATCAACTTATCACACAACTCAACACATTCAACACGACTCTTACAAGCCAAGTGCAGTAATGTCTCACCACACACATTCAATACATTGCAATCAGCATCCTTTTCAACTAACACATCAGCTGATTTCATATTTCCTTTCTGACATGCAACCTGTAGAGATGTGTCTCCATTGCCATCTATAGCATTCAATTGAGCTCCCTTTGCTATGAGCATCACACAAACCTCAGAGCTATCTCTCTTGCTACAAGCTGCCTTATGAAGAGCAGTTTGGTGAGAATTATTTGTAGCAAGCACATCAGCATTGTAATCCAACATATGTTGAACTGTTGACGTTAAAGCAGCCTCACATGCCAAGTGTAGTGGTTGGTTTCCATCTTTATCCACTGCGTCAATCTTGGCATTATGTTTTAGTAAAGTAGAACACAATTCAAGACAGTCTTTCCATCCACCAGCTGCTGTATGTAGTGGTGTTTGTCCATTTTCATTCAATGCATTTACATCTGCATCACAAGAGAGTAACAAATGACTTGTTCTTGTATGTCCTTTCCTCAGTGCCAAGTGTAGTGGTTGGTTTCCATCTTTATCCACTGCATCAATCTTGGCATTATGTTTTAGTAAAATAGAACACAATTCACGACAGTCTTTCCATCTACCAGCTGCTGTAAGTAGTGGTGTTTGTCCATCTTCATCCAATGCATTTACATCTGCTTCATTAGAGAGTAACAAACGACTTGTACTTGTATGTCCTTTCCTCACTGCCAAGTGTAGTGGTTGGTTTCCATCTTTATCCACTGCATCAATCTTGGCATTATGTTTTAGTAACATAGAACACAATTCACGACAGTCTTTGTCTCCACCAGCTGCTGCATGTAGTGGTGTTTGTCCATCTTCGTTCACTTCGTTTACATCAGCAGTCCAATCCACCAACAGCTGAACTGTGTGTAAATCAGCACTTTCAGCTGCTTTATACAAAGCATTGTTACCATTGCACGTCAATTGTTGGCTTGCCAAATGCCAGGGTTTGTATTTCTTGTTGTTTAAAACATTTGCATCAGCATTGTGATTCAACAAGACTTGCTTAGATTTAGAATTAAGCCTTTTACAAGCCAAGTGTAGTGGTTGGTTTCCATCTTTATCCACTGCATCAATCTTGGCTTTATGTTCCAGTAAAATAGAACACAATTCAGAACAGTCTTTGTCTCTACCAGCTGCTATATGTAGTGGTGTTTGTCCATCTTCATTCAATGCATTTGCATCTGCTCCACAATCCACTAACAGCTGGACTGTATGAATGTCATTATTTCTAGCTGCTATGTGTAGAGCATGATCACCACTGTGTACTTGAAAAGAGTTTAATATTGATTCATTAGCCAAATGTAAAGGTCTTTGTTGTTGCTTGTTTAGAGCAGTTACATCAGCCCCATGAGATAACAATAAATTGCCAGTTGCTGCATGCCTTAGTTTACAAGCCAAGTGTAGTGGTTGGTTTCCATCTTTATCCACTGCATCAATCTTGGCATTATGTTTTAGTAACATAGAACACAATTCAGGACAGTCTTTCCATCTACCAGCTGCTGTATGTAGTGGTGTTTGTCCATCTTCATCCAATGCATTTACATCTGCTTCATTAGAGAGTAACAAACGACTTGTACTTGTATATCCTTTCCTCACTGCCAAGTGTAGTGGTTGGTTTCCACCTTTATCCACTGCATCAATCTTGGCATTATGTTTTAGTAACATAGAACACAATTCACGACAGTCTTTCTCTCCACCAGCTGCTGCATGTAGTGGTGTTTGTCCATCTTCGTTCACTTCGTTTACATCAGCAGTCCAATCCACCAACAGCTGAACTGTGTGTAAATCAGCACTCTCAGCTGCTTTATACAAAGCGTTGTTACCATTGCCATCAATTGCTTTAGTGTAAGATGATGTCAATTGTTGGCTTGCCAAATGCCAGGGTTTGCATTTCTTGTTGTTTAAAACATTTGCATCAGCATTGTGATCCAACAAGACTTGCTTAGATTTAGAATTAAGCCTTTTACAAGCCAAGTGTAGTGGTTGGTTTCCATCTTTATCCACTGCATCAATCTTGGCATTATGTTCCAGTAAAATAGAACACAATTCAGGACAGTCTTTGTCTCCACCAGCTGCTGTATGTAGTGGTGTTTGTCCATCTTCGTTCAATGAATTTACATCTGCATCACGAGAGAGTAACAAACGACTTGTTATTGTATGTCCTTTCCTCACTGCCAAGTGTAGTGGTTGGTTTCCATCTTTATCCACTGCATCAATCTTGGCATTATGTTCCAGTAAAATAGAACACAATTCAGGACAGTCTTTGTCTCCACCAGCTGCTGTATGTAGTGGTGTTTGTCCATCTTCATTCAATGAATTTACATCTGCTTCACGAGAGACTAACAAACGACTTGTTCTTGTATGTCCTTTCCTCACTGCCAAGTGTAGTGGTGAGTTTCTCTCTTTATCCACTGCATCAATCTTGGCATTATGTTTTAGTAACATAGAACACAATTCAGAACAGTCTTTGTCTCCACCAGCTGCTGTATGTAGTGGTGTTTGTCCATCTTCATTCAATGAATTTACATCTGCATCATGAGAGAGTAACAAACGACTTGTTCTTGTATGTCCTTTCCTCACTGCCAAGTGTAGTGGTTGGTTTCCACCTTTATCCACTGCATCAATCTTGGCATTATGTTTTAGTAACATAGAACACAATTCACGACAGTCTTTCTCTCCACCAGCTGCTGCATGTAGTGGTGTTTGTCCATCTTCATTCACTTCGTTTACATCAGCAGTCCAATCTACCAACAGCTGAACTGTGTGTAAATCAGCACTTTCAGATGCTTTATACAAAGCGTTGTTACCATTGCCATCAATTGCTTTAGTGTAAGATGATGTCAATTGTTGGCTTGCCAAATGCCAGGGTTTGCATTTCTTGTTGTTTAAAACATTTGCATCAGCATTGTGATCCAACAAGACTTGCTTAGATTTAGAATTAAGCCTTTTACAAGCCAAGTGTAGTGGTTGGTTTCCATCTTTATCCACTGCATCAATCTTGGCATTATGTTCCAGTAAAATAGAACACAATTCAGGACAGTCTTTGTCTCCACCAGCTGCTGTATGTAGTGGTGTTTGTCCATCTTCGTTCAATGAATTTACATCTGCATCACGAGAGAGTAACAAACGACTTGTTATTGTATGTCCTTTCCTCACTGCCAAGTGTAGTGGTTGGTTTCCATCTTTATCCACTGCATCAATCTTGGCATTATGTTCCAGTAAAATAGAACACAATTCAGGACAGTCTTTGTCTCCACCAGCTGCTGTATGTAGTGGTGTTTGTCCATCTTCATTCAATGAATTTACATCTGCATCACGAGAGAGTAACAAACAACTTGTTCTTGTATGTCCTTTCCTCACTGCCAAGTGTAGTGGTTGGTTTCCGTCTTCATCCACTGCATCAATCTTGGCATTATGTTTTAGTAACATAGAACACAATTCACGACAGTCTTTCTTTCCACCAGCTGCTGTATGTAGTGGTGTTTGTCCATCTCCATTCAATGCATTTACATCTGCTCCACAATCCACTAACAGCTTGACAATCTGAATGTCACCATTTCTAGCTGCTATGTGTAAAGCGCGGTTACCATGACGATCTGCTACATTCACACTCTCATTTGTTATCAGCGCGGGAGAGGCACGCGTACCCTGGTCACTAGCAAGAGTTAGGTGAAAAGGAGTTTGACCTTTATTGTTGACAGAAGTAACATCGTCTTTGTGATCAACTAACAGTTGACAGGTATCGACATGATGATAATAAGCAGCGAAATGAAGCGGCGTATTTCCATCCTCGTCTGTCTGACTGACGTTCGTCCCTTGTGACAGCAAGAACGAACAAATATCTGAATTTCCATATATGGCAGCATAGTGTAGAGCTGTTTTTCTGTACCATGTATCATCCACATCATTCACGTTCCCTCCTTGTTCCACCAGTCGTCGAACCTTCTCCCAGTCTTCCTTCCCCGCAGCTAGAGCGACATTTCCTTCCATCACGTTGCGTTGAAGTTTACCAGAACGTTCACTAACATCACGATCACACAACACAATCACTTAGTCATCCATATCTCTGAGAGACTCAGACATCTCATTTCTCCCTCCAAACGCTGCTAACACGACTCCACCCTACAAAATGGCAACGACCAATCACACAGCAACACGACTTGCTCACATGCAGACGTGAGCCAACGGAAGTCAAAATGAGGGAGGAGCTGGCTACTCAACACTACACCAGCACACACAACACAGAAGTTGTACGCTACTTTGAAGCCAAACACGAAATTATAAGAAATCAAACAACAAAAGGTTTCTATTTCTTATCCATTGGTTTCCGGTTAGGTCACATAATTGGTTATCCGGGACATAAACAACAGTTATCTAGCTACACGATGTCGAGACACACTGCAAAGCAAACAGCATCCAAATACGGTAATTTTCCTCAACTAGTTCATCATACCATTCAATCGAAAAGAAACCGTACAAGCTCGATACGTAATTACGATACAAAAAGTGGCGCAAACACGCAGACATGCAGCACACCATGTACAGTACACGTATTACGCGTGCGTGCGTGCGTGCATTACCACCGCAGATATTTTACACACAAATACTGCACACACGCACGTCAATTGCGCATGCAATTGAGAGATGTTTGTTGCTAACATTTTCTGTTGCATTTTGGAAGTAGGCATGACTTACCGCGTCTCAACCAAGTCGCATTACCCGGATAAATGCAAAGTCTAATTGCACATCTAATTTCGGCACGTTTCCCGTGCACAACGCGTACTCGATTTGCATCCCCGTGATTTATAACGCGGAAGGTCTACGCACATCGCGTGACGCACGTGAGTTGACACAACCCACCTGTCACCTCGACCAATCAGCGACGAGCACTTGAGAGCACTCCCGGGTGATACAGCCACGCCGCATTAGCCCAAGTTGTTGTCGTCAGGTTACCGCTCATCATTCGAGGCTTTCGTTTCTAAGAGTACGCAGCGACTATCACCAATTTCCTAGCACCACTCAGTTGGTCAAGGTTAGACACATGAGCAGCACCTTGTGTGACGTCTCTGTCTCTCTATCTCAATGCGTTGCCTCATCGGCCACTTTTCCTCGCCCGATCTAATCCTCTCCTCTCGTTTCATTACAGATTATCGTTACAATGAAGACTGTATGCACATTTCTGGCAATTCTAGGACTTTTTGTCCTCGCCCTGTCCGCACCAGGTAAGCCAGATTCATTCATCCAACTCTGTTTCATCTCTGTCGCGTCGCGCGCACGTTTTCTTCCCGCGTTTTCGCTTTGACGTGTTAGCTTCGTGCCTCGTTTACTGCATTTTGTTCTTTACACGAGGCAAACCGGTCGTTTAGCGTCGCCATAAACTCCGGACGCAAACTCCTCCGCTTTGCGGATCACTTTGTACACACACGCTTGCGCGAAAACTCCTCCTGCTGCCACGCCACCGCCTTAGTTGTTTGTTTACACGCTGTATCACTTTCTCTCGTTCTAGTTAACCGCCCGCAAGACGCAGGCAAGGCAACACGTCTCGCAAGGGTAAGTTCCTGCTTCACTTTTGCAACCGGAAGTGACGCAATCTTCCCGGTTTATCCCTTCGTCGTGACGCGATTTATCTTAACGACCCAGCGTGGTGCTTGAAATTACTCCACAGATGCGATTGCCGTGTTTGCTATTTGAAGGAACGTTCATGGAAGCGATACTTTCGGGGCGTGGTCATTCGGATTTGCTGACTGTTGGTTGTGTTACTTAGGATGTCGGAGACAATACGACGGTTGCTCAACGGGTTAGTGTAATAGAATCGTGATGTTCGGGACTGACGGGTCATTGCGTTTGTCTTCGTTCTGTTTAGTTGGAAGAAGCAGTAGAAACGTTGGCGGAAGATATTGCAGATAGAGTGACGGATGAGGAGGTAAGCCAACAGACTGACATCCTGCATAGCTGCAGAGGTGCATACCTACAGAGGTGCACGCTTGCATTTATCGAAAGTTCACTATACTTAGTGATCCACTTTTACTGCTTCCATGTTTCTAACCTGTTAGTGAGGTGCATAGACATTCCTTCAGAGTTCAGGATTGCTCCACATTGTCTGCTTCAATACATCCTGCATTTCTAAGCTGTTTTGTCTACCAAAGTGTGACTCAATCACTCTGTCTATACATCCAGCGTTTATTAAAATTTCTACAGAGGCTAGTACCTGCTCCACATTCCTCTAAAGTTCAGGACACATTCGTACACTTTCTCTGCTTCAGCACATTCTGTGTGTCTTAGCTACTTACAATTTGTTATCAACTGATTTTCTTAACATTTTGCGTTATCTGTCTGAGTGATGATCGACTGACACACTGCATGTGCATGTTGATAGGTTGAACAAGTGGCTGACGAAGTAGCTGATGCTGCAGAGCAAGTAGATGATGCAGTGGCGGACATGGAAGAACAGGTCTCTCAAGATGAGGTGTGTGATGCAATTAACAAGTACACTCTATCACAACACTCTCTAACTTGCTGTTTCTGTTGTGACAATTAGGAGATGGCAACAGATATGACTGCAACAGATGTGACTACAACTGAGGTATGTATATGTCACTGCTCTGATGTAATGAGCTGTACCAATCAGATATGCTGCGTTTTCCAGGAAGTAAACACTGAGACTCCAGAAGAAGGAGCTACAGCTATAGAGGTGGGAGAGTGTTATTGATTACACACAACTAGCATGCAATAGATTCATCAACTTAAAGAGATTGAAAGAAATCAGTGATATGGATTGCATGCACTATGTGGGATTGAACTACCATGGAGGGAAATTAATAACGATTATTTGTGAGAAATCAGTTGATGAGATCTGTGAAAGACCGACAGACGCATAGACAGACAAACTAGGTGACTCACGGTATTGAACTATTGGTTATGTGTCTGTTGTGTGTTGGTGCATGATGTAATTTGATTTGGTCTTCTATAATTATCTGTGAATGACGGATCACTGCATAACAGTCCACGTGTGACAATTAACCTTCATCTGTAGCAACAGCTCCATCGATATCAGCGTCTCTCATGGTTACCTCTTGTACTTTGCCACATGTCTTGACAACGAAGTGTTCACTGCGGCATGTGCCGTATTGGTTGTGACTCGTAATCACATTGTATCAGAGAAATACTCGTAAATGTGTGTGAGACAGACTAAAACAGAATTTCTAGGCAAACGGCGTTTGGCAATCGAATTTGTGAGAGTTTTTATAGACAGCGAGAGACAGACTTAAAATGGAGGCTCTAGGCAACAAAGTTTGATGTTTCAAATGTCCGTTAGTTTGGCTAATAGTCCGAAGAACGACGAATTGATTGAAAGTCTGGGCTTGAGACATGGTGCATGTGCAGATCCACACAATCCACAATTAACACACAGTATATTGAGTATATAAGAGATGCAGTTTGGTCATGGTCTCTTTGGGTGTTGAATAAGTTGTGCTGCATCTGATTAGTTGGATGATTTTTTCAAGGCTTTTTGGATGTGAAACTGAATGGCTAGATGCTTTTGCTGGATCTTAAAAGATGAACGTTGCTTTAGTGTTTGTCTGATTTATGTTTGTTTGCTTGATGTTAAAAAAATGACACACACACACACACACACACACACACACACACACACACACACACACACACACACACCACACCACACCACACAGTGACACACCACACACACATGCGCGCGCGAGTGACTCTCTCTCTCTCTCTCTCTCTCTCTCTCACACACACACACACACACACACACACACACACACACACACACACCAGTTGTAATAGCGACACATTTTTGTCTTTTTCTAAGAAAAATCTAACAGGATGAAGAATACAAATAGAGTGACAGTACACTGTAAAGACAGTTTTGTGACTTCTTTTCTTTATTGATCTCTTATAGTTGACAACGATGTCATAATGACCTTACTTCTTATGCTAAAGTTACACATAACATAAATGTGTTAAGCTGACAGCTGTCACTACCAGTTATTTTTAGATTGCTATTTGAGTGATTTGTTGTGTGTTAATTAGGATGAGGAAGAAGCAGAACGTCTGATGGAAGAAGAAATGGAAGAGGTCAGTCTTAATTTTGGATTCAATTTACTTGTTTATGTGGTTAGTATGTATGTTTGCTTGCCTGTCCGCCCGTTTGTATATTTGTTTGTATGTCTGTTTGTCTGTTTGCTTGCACATACACATACATACACACATCTGTAATATTGTTAGCTTGGTATGTTGCTAAACTGTGGTAACTATTGTAATGCAGGACGATTCAGAAACTACTGAACAAGAATTAGCTGATGAGGAAACTGAGGAGGTTGAAATGGAGGATGAATCTGAACAAGAATCCGAGGAAACTGAGCAAGAGGTATCTGATGAGGAAGCTGAAGAGACTGAAATCGAGGATGAATCTGAAGAGGAAGTGTCTGAGGAAGAATCTGAGGTGCAGAGAGCAAGTGTAGAAAATTTGAAACAGACAGATCGACAGAAGGTGGACAGACATATGGACGGACAGACAGACAGACAGACGTGCATGCACCTGCATGCACCTGCATGCGGACACACACACACACACACACACACACACACACACACACACACACACACACACACACACACACCTCATGAACAGATATCAGTCGGGCAGACAAAGAACGATAAATATTCAGCTAGACACAATAGCAGACAAGATTGACAACAAGACCTTGTTTTAATTTGTTGTTGCTGTTGTATGTTCAGATGTCTGAAGGTGTTGATTCTAACGTTTTGTCTGAGGTCCACATAAATCTTATTAAGTACAGCTGACCCAGTCACTTAACATGGTTGTTTTCTGTCTACAGGCTGAAGAAATTGCTGAACAAGCAGCAGAAGAATTAGTTGCAGAGGTGGAAGGAGGTGAAATGACAGAAGAAGAGGTACTGTGAATTGCATGCTACATCATTTGATGATATTTGTAAGTCATCGTTTGTTAGGCTGAAAGAGAGGTAGGAAAGGTTGCCAAGGAGCTGTCTGAAGTTGGCGCTGGGGATGAGGAAGAGATTGGTGAAGCCATCAGAGGAGCAGTAGAGGAAACGGTTAGCTTGCTGTCTCTCTAACTGTGGCTATGTTTCTTAGCTTCTATCTGTAGTTGTCATTCAGTCCATGTTTGTTTGTCAGTTTGTCTCTCGCCTTGTCTTGCATATCTTATTTTTATTTGCATCATTTTTTCATTAACCTTTTTACTACTTGCAGCTTAGGGAAGATGCCGAGTCAATGGCAGATGAAGAATCAGAAGTACGTGTATAAATCATATGTTGTTACCTTGAGTGAATACAATATTCTGTTTGATTACGAATCAACAGGAAACGGAAGAACAAGTGGGAGTCGATTCACCTAAAGGGGAAGACATAGGAAACTCTGACGTTGACAACTTGATGGAAGAGGTACGTGTGCTAGCTGCTAGTCTGTTGGAGTGATGCATGTCTCAATACATTAGTCTATTGATTGGGACTGTCAGGGTTGTTAACTTGACATATACAATAGATATGTGTTTGTCATGACTAGGTTGCTCGATTGGAACAGCGAGTAGGAGATCTGGAAGAGGAAGGTATGCTTTTAATTTACCATGTGAATCTGTCTCGTTCCATTCAAATGTTACATTTTGTTTTTAGCTCGGGAAGCAGTTGATGCAGATTCACAAGAACCGTCTGATGACCAGATTATGCCGGAAGATGAAGGTACGCTTTCCTCTTCCTGCTGTGTCATGCAGCAATTGTGTCACATGTAACTCTTAATTGTTATTCAGGCGAAGAAGAAATCAATGAAGATGAAGATGTACCAGAGCAACAAGAAGATGATACAATGCTGCCAGAAGAAGAGGAAGAAGAAGAAGACGTTAGTCTGTTTATTTGATTGCCTGTTTGCCAGTATATACTGGTTGTAGATGGTTACAATGACCTATATGATATATTTGTAGATGCTTGCAGACATCGAGGAAACTACAGCAAGACTTTTCGAAGATGACGAGAGGGCACAGTCAGTAGCTGCTAGACTAAAGCAACGTGTCAGTGAGGACATGCAAGTAAGATTGATGTTGTCTTGCAGCTGTTTGGTTGTGTGTCTGTCTGCTAATTTCACTCTCCGACTGTGTGTGTTTACAGTTGTTTGTGTGTTTTGTAGTAATTGGTTGTTTGTAACACATACTTATCTACACTCATGCTAGTCGATAGTCTGTTGTCGATGTCATGGTCAGATGCATTAATTGTTAATTTGCTGTTGCATTAGACATACTTGAGAGACGTAGAAGATCTTACCCGAGAACTCGTGGATGAAGTTGCCTCAGGAAAAATGACTGAGGAAGAGGTACACACTTAGAATCTCAGTAGCATAACATTAATGTGGCATTATTGTTGCTCTTACATTTGATTGCTTGAAATCCTTGTTAACTGTGTTTTCTACTGCAGGCTTTAAATGAGATGCGTGATTCTGCAGCTTTCGGATATCTTGCAGGAGATGAAGCATCTACATTTATTGACATGCTAGAACGAAGATTTAGAGAAGCAGTTCAGCAACAACAGGAAGGTGAAAATGCATTGGATACTGAAACAGACAGTGAAGTAATAGACTCAGAAGAAGATGAGGAAGGAGAGATTGAGGAAGAAATAGTAGAAGAAGCAGAAGAAGAACAGGCTATGGAAGAGGAAGCAGAAGATGAGGAAACTGTAACAGAAGAGGAGGAAACTGTAACAGAAGAGGAAGCAGAAGAGGCCATGGAGGAGGCAGCAGAGGATGAGGAAACTGTAACAGAAGAGGAAGCAGAGCAGGCCATGGAGGAGGAAGCAGAAGAGGAAACTGTAACAGAAGAGGAAGCAGAAGAGGCCATAGAGGAGGCAGCAGAGGATGAGGCAACTGTAACAGAAGAGGAAGCAGAGCAGGCCATGGAGGAGGAAGCAGAAGAGGAAACTGTAACAGAAGAGGAAGCAGAAGAGGCCATGGAGGAGGAAACAGAAGAGGAAACTGTAACAGAAGAGGAAGCAGAGCAGGCCATGGAGGAGGAAGCAGCAGAGGAAGAGGAAGAGGCTATGGATGAAGAAGCTCAACCAGACACGGTACAGTCTTTGACAGATTCATGATGAGTGAATAAGACCAATCAGATAAAAGGACAGATTCACGATGAGTGCATGAGACCAATTAGATAAAAGGACGCAACAGCTATATATAATCAGCATGCAAACACAGAGACAGAGCAACAGACTGACACACTTTAGTCAATCATGTTTCTTACATTTAGGCCGAATCTGATGAAGAGACTGCAGATGAAGATGAGAGTGAGGTGAGAACATCTGCCTCATACATGCTGCTTTTCATTGGATTTAATTACTTTGTTGTCTATAAAGGAGGAAGAAATTATTAATCAAGGGATTGAGGAGATCGAGGAAGGTCTAAGAAATGGAGAGTTGACAAAAGAATCGGTAAGACAGTAGAATTAAAATTTATAGCAATCAGTACTGCCATTCACTATACCGGAGCATGTCGTTGGTATTACCGGATATGTGTACAATGGTAGTCATCGTTGTGTTGTGCTGTAGGCTGAAGAAATAGCAGAAGATACTGCACGAGAGATTGTAGATGATGTGGAGGAGCAAGAGCAGCTGACAGAGGCCATTGAAGATGCAGTTGAGGAAGACCTGGTTGAGGAGGCTGAGGAGGAAGAAGAAGCAACAAATGATGAAAGGGTAAGGCATACATAGATAAACAGATCACAGAAAACACGGACACGAACACGGACAGACAGAGACAGACAGACAGACAGACAGAGGACAAATGAACAAACTGACAGACAGACAGACAGACAGAGGACAAATGAACAAACTGACAGACAGAGAAAGACAGACAGACACACAGACTCTGTTCCAGACAGATTCTCAAAGCGAGACAGACAGAGACAGCCAGCCAACCAGACAGACAGAGGACAAATGAACAAACAGACAGACAGAGGACAAATGAACAAACAGACAGACAAACTGACAGACAGATACAGACACAGACACACAGACTCTGTTTCAGACAGATTCTCAAAGTGAGACAACAGATTCAAGCGAGACAAGACAGCAATAAACACCTTTTTCCTCACATACACTTTGTTTTCACAGTACCAAGAAATTGGTGAGAGCCCGGATACAACAAATGAACGTGAAACTGACGAGGAACCAGTTGAGGATGATCTGGCAGAGCAAGAGCGCGGTGAAGCAGCTGAACAGGAGTCCGAGGTAAGTCAACCATCTGACATCCAAGACACAAGGGTGTTGCTCACAGTTGGTCGTTTGTATTGGCAGGATCTGATGGATCGCTGATGATATGAGCGTCCCAAAACGTCGTTCGTCCTAAATAATTATTTACTGATAATGCGTGTTTTAGTGTTGATTTGTACGAGACATTTTACTCTCATGAATTAGAGCTGTGAATTAATCTTTGAATGAATCATGACGTGTGTGTCTGTGTGCGGCTGCGCGGATGTCATTTAGTGAGAACCCGTATGTCCCGAGTTCAGACCTTGCCAAATTATCCAGATAGGTGTAGGTGTTCTACTACCTGACAATTTGAGGTAGTTGCTAAAAACACATAAAATTCAAACAACTTGTTCCGTATGTAGGATTTGTTACACTTAGATAACAGAAGACCTCTAACTTAATTAATTAAATAATTAATTAACAAGAAAGTGTTGTGCAGACCTTTCTAGGTAACACTCACACGTAGATACGTATACGCGTCTGACTAAAATTTTAGAGTAAAGTTTGTTCAAACACCCAGCAGATATCTGGAACACGTGAGTCGGAGTAGAACAATTTCATTTTAAATTTTGGCATGTAACGAGATGGTCAGTAGCAAATCCAGTTGTCGACTAGGTCACATGATCATGCACTGGGAATAGCGCATAATTCCCGGATGGGTTGAATAAATCTTATGACACTCTTTCGGGTATCAAGAGCAGTAGCCTTCGGTGACCTCATCACAATATGTTGCAAACAAAGACGGTGTACAGTGTATTCACAACCAGCTACCAGCTAATTAAACACTCCAGAGCCTGCATTAATTAATGCAGCTTTACTGATCTAGAGATATCCTGAGTATGAAGTGAGCATGCGTGTATCATTAATTAACTTTACTAGTTTTACAGTTTCCGTAGGCGCCTCTGTTACTCAAACACGTCCAACCAAGTTTTCAGACCGTCTACTGAAACGCCGAGTCCTAGCTAGACAATACGTATTTGTTGAAACCCTAGCTGTCATGGAAGTAAACATGCAAACTTCCTAGTAGTTTAGATTACATCTATAGGCCTGGTATAGGTACAGTAGTCGTCGTTTTGCGATCATAATCAAGGCAATTGAAATATACAGTCTAGGTATGCACTCAGTTCCGTTGTAACGACAGTGGTATGGTATTTACTGACATAGAAATTGATATCAGCAAACATTGACTATCAACAGTGTTAGATGCAGCACAGTGTAGTAAAGGATCATAGTGTAGGTGGCATTCAACTTCTGAAGGTGCTCTAATCCCTAGCTACAATACAAAAGGATGGGGCGACGGAAGTTCATGAAGCTTTTTCGTCAACGTTTGGTCACTTACACGAATCGTTCGTAGACTCATCTGTAGTCGGACACGGAAACGATTTTTTGAAGTAGGTCTTCTAGATAATGAAACGTGGTCGTGGGGAGGAGAAATTTGAGGTTCGTGTACACACACACACACACACACACACACACACACACACACACACACACACACACACACACACACACACACACACACACACACACAAGCAACACAAAGCAACTACCTGGGCATCCAAGCCTATGTCTGTTCTCGTCGCTACTGTAGTGTTGCAGTGCGTATAATGACGCAGAGTACCCTAAAGAAGTTCTTCTCTGTTCATGGGTGTTGCTAGCCTCGTACCCAGGCCCTCTTGCGCGCCCGGAGAAGAGGGCCTGGTACACGTTGTATTCGCATGCGCGCATAAATTAGAAGGAAATCGTGGTAATACATGCACGCATGCGAAACCGACATTGTTTAGAATCTCGAGCCGATAATGTCGCGCGCAGTGAGACCTAATTTGGCAAATGGTGGATGAAGGCAGAGCTTCTGGTTTTGATATGGTGTTGCACTACGCTCTAGGCAAGCTTAGGCTGTGTAATGTAGAGCTGAAGGAGCAGCAGCGTGTTGTCGTAGAACACATCTACAACGGAAACGACGTCTGCAGCTGGCTTCCTACAGGATACGGTAAATCGCTGTGCTATCAACATACACCGTATAGGGTTGACTGTAAGCTAGAGAAATGTGGTGAAGAAGATTGTGGATATGTCGTCATTGTCGCGATCGTGTCTCCTCTAGTATTGCTGATGATAGAACAAGTCAAAGATTACGCGAACTCGGAGTTTCACTTGACCTTGGGTCTAGATCTAGGGCTTCATCACTACTGAACACGGAAGCTGTTTCACTGTCGATTGCGCGCGACATTATCGGCTCGAGATTCTAAACAACGTTGGTTCCGCATGCGTGCATATATTACCACGATTTCCTTCTAATTTATGCGCGCATGCGAATACAACGTGTACCAGGCCCTCTTCTCAGGGCGCGCAAGAGGGCCTGGGTACGAGGCTAGGGTGTTGCTAGCCTCGAACTTCCAGACCAGAGAGCGCGCGAAGCGCGCGAACTCCAGTCTGGACCAAGTCGATATTAAAATGATTTCGGAAATAGTCCTTCTAAGCCAATCAGCTTTTACAACCCGAATCTCGGTTGTAAATTCTGATTGGCTTAGCAATAATTGGTTATACTAAGCGCACTAGCACTGATTGCGCGCGTGTGAAATCCTCGTGGGCGGCTAAGTGCACGCCAGAACACTCTGCACGCACACATCTTAGTTTTAGTTTCAGCTTCAGTTCTTCGATATTTTCAAGCTTGCGGTGAGAGGACATGCACAGCAGCGTCGCTAGACATCACCTTTGACGACTGGTCGAGCGGTTAGACTAGCTAGCGGTCTGCCGAAGAATCAAAGAGTCCTCGTTTCATGCCGTCTACCAACATATCGCCGCAAACACGGCAGACGTCTCTTCTTTGTTCGTGAGATCTCATGGCATTTACAAATGATATATTGATCTAGGTAAAACGATCCTACGCTGGTAGACACCATTTAGCATCGCTATTGATAAATACTTCCGAAATCATTTTAGTATCGACTTGGTCCAGACTAAATTTCGCGCTCTCTCGTCTGGAAATTCGAGGCTAAGGTGTTGCCTTAGAATGTAGGTCAGTTGCAGAATTTGCATTTACAGATCCGTTAGAAACTATTAGTTCTAAAGATTAGAGTGCTATCATTGTTTCAATTGAGAGTATATCCTGAATAACTTCATATCTTAACTTTACATACATAGAGCTGTGATCTCAGTAGTAACAAATTGCATCGAAAGCTCATGTTTTGTGAGGTCTTGATTGCATAGTATTATACTGTAATACGTCGAAAGTCTGCTACATTCTAGATTAGGTTGTGGGCGTGGTTTGTGGCATCATGTGTTCTGCTATCTCCACTCAGTGGCACCAGAACTCGGTGAACTTGGCCACCCCTGATATTAGATTGTATTATTGTGTAATTAATTGCTAACGTGTACACAAAGTTGAGTAATCAATCAGAAAGCTAACCTGCAGATAAGCAAATAAGTCAAAGAAGCGCGAGGTGGACATGTGCGTAAGACGTACTCTGGTGTGAAGTATAGTAGTAGACACCAGTTTGATGGAAGCTTTGATAACTCTATGTTTATCTTTACAATATCTTTACAATTATAATTGCTATTGATTAAACGAGTATTTACTGTGAGCAATGACGTCACAATCTTTTTATTAGCGCGCGTTAGCGTCTGTTTGTATCCGTGCTGCTGTACACACAGACACACACACAGACACACACACACACACACACACACACACACACACACACACACACACACACAAACATACACACACACACACACACACACACACACACACACACACACACACACACACACATACACACACGCACGCACGCAGACACACACACACACGCACGCACACGCGCGTATGTGCCAAATATGCAAGCTTGCAATGACTAGCAAATCATAGTTAAACACTCCAGAGCCTGCATCTAATTAATACAGCTTCACTGATTTATATATACCGGTATACTGAGTTCATAGTGAGCATGCGTGTATCATTGATTAACTCTAGATAGTAGGATGCGTAGATTTTATTGTAGTTAAGTTCCGTAACTGATTTTACTAATACGATTAACACAGACACGTAAGCTATTATAAAAACAAAAAGAAAATGTTTTGAAACGCTAAAGTTAGACGCACTAGAAACGTTCCTAATGTAAAACACACTTGCTCTCAATGAGAGATCTAGAGTAAAGTACTTCTTATTTTTAGAGTACATTCTATAGTTTACAATGGCCAGAAATTGTTTACAAGCGGAGATAGCAACATCCGAACTCGCAACATCCGGAATCGTAACATCCGGAATCACAACATCCGGGAACGACCAATGGTTGAGTTTGATCTACTAAAGCAGCGTTCTACTGTACTGTTAGAGACATGTAATAAAATGTTACGTCTGGATAAAAACTGAACACAATAGTAGTGGATTTACAGTAAAAATAAATTTATCGGTTGTTAGGGAGTCGTACTGCTACGTCATCAAGGTGAGACATCCAGCCAATCAGCGACGAGATAAGAAGTTGAGAAAACTCGGTACATCTGTCTCGTCTCACATTACTGTTTCGACTTGTGTGCACGTTCGACGTCTCTCATTCACAAGCTGCCGATGAGATTCATCTTCTCGACGTGTCTGGCGCTGCTATGCGTCGCAAACCTCGCCATTTCGGCGCCCGGTGAGCCTCGCCGCCTGAAAATCACACCATTCCACCGCTTCTCGTCGTTCACACTCCGCCATCACGTACCAATGTCTTCACACTTGCTAATATGTTCGCACTGAGTCGTTTCGAACTGTTTTCTCTACTCTCCATGTCTTTCATTTGATTCACGTCACGCCTACGCATTTTTTCTGATTTCCTATTTCTCGCCAATATCGAGTTTCTCTTGCGTTTTAGTCGTTCCGGCGTCGAGTGAGGTCTCCGATCAGGAGAAGGATGCAGCAGCAAGCCGTCACAGTCGCGTAAGTGTGGAGAAAACGCGAAACTAGCGAAGCCGGAAGGGCGGGAGGAAGGGCGGATGGTGGCGGAAAACAAAGAATTCCGTGTGGAGTGTGTGCTGTATTGCGTGGATTGTGTGCTGTTGTGGCGTCTGTAGAGTCGTAGAAAGTCGTACGATGTACGTTGACGTTTGATGTTTAGGCATTAGGACGCGGACGTTCGTTTCCATGTGTTTGTGTATAGCTCGCCAGGTGGTTAGCCTAATAGAATAAGGTTGGGACGTTGCAGGGGTGATTGAAGCATGTGATTGACCTTGTGCATTATTTTTGGATGTTGGTGATTGTCTGTCTCTTTTTCTCTTGAGTGTGTGTGTGTGTGTGTGTGTGTGTGTGTGTGTGTGTGTGTGTGTGTGTGTGTGTGTGTGTGTGTGTGTGTGTGTGTGTGTGTGTGTGTGTGTGTGTGTGTGTGTGTGTGTGTGTGTGTGTGTGTGTGTGTGTGTGTGTGTGTGTGTGTGTGTGTGTGTGTGTGTGTGTGTGTGTGTGTGTGTGTGTGTGTGTGTGTGTGTGTGTGTGTGTGTGTGTGTGTGTGTGTGTGTGTGTGTGTGTGTGTGTGTGTGTGTGTGTGTGTGTGTGTGTGTGTGTGTGTGTGTGTGTGTGTGTGTGTGTGTGTGTGTGTGTGTGTGTGTGTGTGTGTGTGTGTGTGTGTGTGTGTGTGTGTGTGTGTGTGTGTGTGTGTGTGTGTGTGTGTGTGTGTGTGTGTGTGTGTGTGTGTGTGTGTGTGTGTGTGTGTGTGTTTGCCTCTCTCTGTCTCATCTGTCTGTGTCTGTCTGTCTGTCTGTCAAGGCCAAGTCCATTAGTAAACCTATCCTATGACTTCGTTGTTTGCAAAGACTTTGCTTTTACAAATTCCTACTAGCATATGTACAAGTAGAGTCTAAAGTGTCTCTGTCTGTCTGTCTGTCTGTCTGTCTGTCTGTCAATACATACATAGAACTGTTATACATCAACTGTAAATCAGTGGGGAATATAGTGGTAGGACATAGAACAACGTCCCACTAAATGTGTTGTTTGTCCGACCGAATACTGCACCAGTGTTTAGACGTGTTTGGACAAAACGTCAATCGGTATGCAGATATGATAGTGTAAACCTTGTCTCTTATACCCCATTTACATGAACACTTATAAGCGGGCCAGCCTGTGCTGGCACGGGTCAACACTGAAAGAAATTATTATGTGAAAGTGGGCCAAGCCGAGCCATGCTGGCCTGGCCCACCACAACTTGCCATGCCAACCCAGGCTGGCCAGGGTCAGCTTGGCTTTAAATCGTTTTGTCAATGTGAGCCAAGCCAGGCTGAAGGCCGTGCATGCTTATTAGCTTCCAAGATGGCATCGAAGACGAAGAAAACGAAGTCAACGTCTACGCTCTTACTTCTCCTCGATGTTTCTGCAGACTGTTTCAGTGCCAGTGAGAAGTAAGTGTGAACAGCTTGTTCCATGATGACGTCTGTATCTAGCATGCGAATCAAGAGACACACCTACTAAAACTCAGCTTGCTTGCTTTGCCGGAGGCCGTGTGAACAAGGGCTGGCTCGGCTCTGTTTGGAGCTGTGCTCGTGTGAATGGTGTATTAGCACGTGCTGGCCTTTCCAATATTGTGACTGTTATATTCATGAACTTAGGTGCCTCCTAGCATACTTTATCTAGAGAAAACCTGAGCTGCCTTTAGTGCCATTTCTCCCTTGGAAGTTGGTATCAAGAATTACATGCAAAATGGCTGCAGTGGGAGAGGCAGTTAATAGACATGCAACCATACAAGAATGTTCTACCTAGGCTCAGTGTGTCCAAGCCAAAATAATTCCCTATTTTCCACACTGAATCACTAAAGTAAAGTCTGTCTGTCTCGTGTGTGTGTGTGTGTGTGTGTGTGTGTGTGTGTGTGTGTGTGTGTGTTTGTCTGTCTGTCTGTCTGTCTGTCTGTCTGTTTGTCTTTTTCATATATTTTTATAAATGAATGCTATACAACCAAAAATGTTCCAGGGACCCAATAGGGTCAATACACCTCACAAACTGGTGTATGCAAAACTGAGTATGATAGTTCTTTACATTACTAGAAGTCATAAATAAAAGGCATGATAGTTTCCTTGCATTAGTCTTGTGTCTGTCTGTCTGTCTGTCTGTCGTTCTGTCTGTTTGTTCTGTCTGTTTCTGTCAATCAGTTTGTCTGTCTCTGTGTGGCTGTTTGTCTGTCATCAACCTGTGCACGTGTCTCTCCCTCTAGTGTGTACACACAAACAGTAGGGAACAGGAGATGAGCCTCTGTAGCTTAGGATCTTTGGAAACAATCGTTTTATGTCAACCAACTTGGGCAGACTCTCCGTGACTAAAAGTGTGATATTCATCTGCTTGTTCTGTAGTAAGGCAACATGACCATACGCAATGTGATGATTGATAATTCATGAATAATAAATACACTTAGCCACACACACATTAGTGTCTATGTTTAGTAATTCTGGGATAATGTTAACTTAGGTAATTAGCAAGGATGTCCACCTCATGTGAGGATATCAGATACCATAGAAATATTAATTTTGGCCAGGTATCTAGGACTTTCTCATTTGGGTATGGAGCATGTTAGGGTAGTCGATGGCACGCACACAGTTTTGGTTGGTTTGAATTGATTCTGCATCTCATGATCTCACACTAAGAGAAACTGTTGCATAATGGCAACGGGTCATGTTCATGTGGTGTTCATGTGCTGTTGACTGTGGCACATCAAGCTGTGATTACAAAATTAGATTGGAACTATTTTATCAGATAGCAGACTCATGCTGCAGGATTATCCCCAGGATTTTTGTAAGGCACCCCTGTGACCTCGCCTTCACACTAAGATTTTATCCTCACGCTTCCACACAGAAGCCATGCGTTAGATCTGCCTAAATGCTCATGTCTAGAGGCAAAGACTACCAACAGATATATGTACTGACGTAAATAGTGGGTAGTGCATGACAACCACTGTTGTTTTTTGAGTACTTGTATTACAATTAAGTTCATACTATATGGCAGTCTTTGTCTTAATAATAAGTGGTCTACCTTCAAACCAAGCATCTCAGACATTATATTTAATTTAAAGAACTCTTTTGTTTGCCTCAAACAACTTTCCCATATTTCAAAATACAAAGTCCATTGTCTTCATAGCTAATCACTGCCTACTCCGTAAAGCAGGGTGGCCCAGACCTGTACCAAGCGGAAGCCAAGGCATGTCTTTTGTATGCTGGGGACATGCAACCCTGTATAGTAAATACAATAAAATATGATTATTGGTATAGGAATGTAAGTACTGTGTAAGTCGATTGTGTCTTGTCTGTCTCTAGTAATATGCAGGCAGGCAGCTACACTTTCTATGAATTCTGGAAGTTTCATTATTTATAATATGACACGTACCTTCTGTGGTTAGATATGTGTTTGTAACCTGTCAGTTAGATATGTGTTTGTAACCTGTCAGTTAGATATGTGTTACAGTGTATGCAACATGTGAGTCATTGATTGTTGACTTCCAGCTAAGCTGTTTGAGCAGGCTTTGGCGGCGCAGTGCCTTGATTTCAGCTGGCTGTGCCCTAATTAGGGCCTCCGCATGCTGTGCTGTATTTTACTAGTGTGCACCCTATTAGATCCCATGCAAGGAATGCATAAGTTTCTTTAACCCCTACTGTCTGTTCCCCATAAGAGTGAACTTTGAAATCATCAATATCACTGCTGTTTTTGGGACTTTTGGGATGATCTCGGTATGGTTAGAAACCATTAGGTCTGGCATTCCTGTTTATCAAATTATCTAAGCCTTTGGTACAAACGAAATGGCAGGATAATACTTGTGCATATCAAACACAAACTGGTGGAGCAATAGCTATTATCCAATTATCTTGCAAGACCAACTGATCAGCAACTGGAACCATTTAAGATAATTGGTGTAACATGGTCCAATTGGAGCAGCTCTTTAGTGCTCTAATGGTGTGACCTCTACTTCATTACTCACTTCCCAGTTCAGGCTTAGGGGGAATAGACAGTAGGCTTGTCTTGTAGCCAGACCCTCTCCTGCCACCATGTTTTTACCTGGATGTATGTGTGGGTCTGGCTATCCAATACATGGCCATGTCCACTTGGAAGGTAGCCACATGCGCTGTAAAACATTGTGCCTATTTAATCCTGGATGCATTGTGTCAAATCATTATTTGTGCATAGCATGTCATTATGGTACACTACAACATAGTATTTCGCGTGATCCGTTAAGTTAGACCTACTTGCAAAGCAGGTTGAGTTTAAGGTTAGAATTATTGAACTGGCTTAGTGCAGGTGGAAACACATTATTTTTCAACCAGTTTAATTAAAGCCATTGTTCCAGCTAGTATTGAATTGAGCAAAGTCCATAAAGAAGTGCACTTTGTATACATGGAAGTGGGGCAGGCATTGCTGTGTCATGCAAATTGCTTTTGCCAGCCTATACGAAATTAGGTTGGCTTTGGCATCAAACTCACAGACAGAACCTGTACTACTGCACACTATTGGACAGTTGGTTTTCCGTCAAGTTTAGTCGGCTATATGTAATGCACAACAAAAGAGTTCTTCTAACTTATCAACGTACACAATGACTACTAGCCAAAAGTAAAATCACACAGACTGATGACAAAGCTTTCCATCTTTCTCTCATTAAGCCAAAATGCCAGCGACATCACTAAGAATACTGTCAGACATTTTCTGTGGGCTGGTCAACTCAATCTACCTGGTATGGCAATCTGCTGTCTACAAGTGTGCCTAGTTGTTTGTTAACAACTATAGCATTGAGAGACGAGATTGTGTCAACTTACTGTGTGATGGCATCTTTGTTTTGAGAGAAATTGTGCATCTGTTTTATGTTTCTTTCTGGTTAGCGTTATAGCTAAGTGTGTTGCAGTTTAGAATGAAGATGCGTGAATGTATTGTGTAGAGAGCAGGCGTAATGAGGGGTGGTAGGAGTGAGTGCGATCAATCAACAAGAAAGGAAACCCGAGAATATTTTGTGCCTATCTGTCTGTTTGGTTATTGTTTCTCTTCAGGTTGTCTTCGTGTATCAATTTGTCATCTGCTTATTTGCAATCTGTGTTGTCTGTTTGTCTTGCTATTTTGTTTCCATTTTTGTATATGTTGTTTATACTCTTGTAGATTTAATCTAATTGCAAAGTTTTGCTTTATTACGATTGAGTAGTGCATGGTTGTCTTGAGTTTTACACACAGGTATGCTTTGATTTGTTATTTGATGATAACTGAATGCTGTCGTGTTGTTCCACTGTAGGAAATGGATGAGCTTGAGAGGGAAATAGAACAAGCCGAATTAGAAAGCAATGCTGTATTTCAAACAGAAACGAATGAGATGGAACAAGAGTTAGAAAAGGAAGCAGCAGAAGAAGCAGAAGAAGAAGAAGCAGAAGCAGAAGCAGAAGAGGAAGAAGAAGAAGCAGAAGCAGCAGCAGAGGAAGAAGAAGAAAAGGAAGCAGAAGAGGAAGCAGAGCAGGAGGAGGCAGAAGAGGAAGCAGAGGAGGAAGCAGAATTGGCAGAAGAGGAAGCAGAGGAGGAAGCAGAATTGGCAGAAGAGGAAGCAGAGGAAGCAACAGAGGAAACAGAGGAAGCAACAGAGGAACCAGAATTAGCGGAAGATGAAGCAGAATTAGCGCAAGAGGAAGCAGAATTAGCAGAAGAGGAGGCAGAAGAGGAAGCAGAGGAGGAAGCAGAATTGGCAGAGGAGGAAGCAGAGGAAGCAGAGGAAGCAACAGAGGAAACAGAGGAAGCAACAGAGGAACCAGAATTAGCGGAAGAGGAAGCAGAATTAGCAGAAGAGGAGGCAGAAGAGGAAGCAGAGGAGGAAGCAGAATTGGCAGAAGAGGAAGCAGAGGAGGAAGCAGAGGAAGCAACAGAGGAACCAGAATTAGCGGAAGAGGAAGCAGAATTAGCAGAAGAGGAGGCAGAGGAGGAAGCAGAATTGGAAGAAGAGGAAGCGGAAGAGGAAGCAGAATTAGCAGAAGAGGAAGCAGAAGTAGCAGAAGAAGAAGCAGAGGAAACAACAGAGGAAACAGAATTAGCGGAAGAGGAAGCAGAATTAGCAGAAGAGGAAGCAGAGGAAGCAACAGAGGAAACAGAATTAGCAGAAGAGGAAGCAGAGGAAGCAGAGGAAGCAGAATTAACAGAAAAGGCAGCTGCAGCTGAGGAGGCTAAAGCAGCAGCAGAGGAAGCAAAAGAAGCAGCAGAAGTGGCAAAACAAGCAGCAGAAGAAGCAGAAGCAGCAGCAGAGGAAGCAAAAGCGGCAGCAGAGGAAGCAGGAGGTGAAAACACACCAGTCGAATCAGATATAGATGAAGGTGAGATTAAAGATATATTTGAAGCTGAAGCAGTTGCAGGAGAGAGTATGCCTGAAAGTGAAGACATGGAATTGAATAAAAATATTGAAGAAATAGAAACTGCATTAGAAGAACTCGAACAGACTGAATCAAAACAAGAGATGAAAAATGAAATGGAACAAGAGATGGAAGGAGAGGAGAGTAAGTCAGAGGAAGAAGATGAAACAGCTGTAAGTATGGTGTATGTTTCGTAGACATGCGCACACACTCATGCACACACACATCACACACACACACACACACACACACACACACACACACACACACACACACACACACACACACACCGCAGGCAGACACACACACACACACACACACACACACACACACACACACACACACACACACACACACACACACACCACACCACACCACACCACACCACACCACACCACACACGGGCGATACGGATGTGGTGTGTGTGTGTGCACAAGTTGTGATGGTTGGTGTTGTGTTGTGTAGGAGAAGGAGGTATTTGTTAAGAATGAGATTGAGAAGCTTGTGACAGAGATGGAGAAGGGAGAGATTACACCAGAGGAGGTAAACTGTGATTGTTGTGTGTAGGGGTGACACTAGCCTCATCCCCAGACTCACGTGAACCTGGCAGTGTCCGGTTCCTGTATGACACTTTCAGCCTCCCGTGATGGACTCACCGTGCTTACTTTTACACACTTACAGTTACTTCACTGAGTGTCACCCCACGTCCTAGCCTTGACACCCCACGTGACTAAATACTACTTACGCCACAAACTCAGTAGCTTATATCTATCTAATATGTCACCCAGCAGATTGTGTATCACACCAAGCCACTAAATAGCGCATGGTGATTCTTCACTGTGAACGATTCACCAAGTTCAAGCTCTCCAAATTCTCAAGACGACTTCAGCATGTGGAAAGGTGAGTGTATTCTTACGTTATTGTCCTACTCGTATAGGCTCGCCAAGTCTAATTACAGCGATCCAGACTTTGCGTGCAGTTCACTTGTTGCTTATGCGGACAAAGATGTTTTTTCCCCTTAGGATGGCCCTGGAGGCTTCAAGTTTACCCTCCCAAAAGTCATCATAATTGAAAACACGAAGAATGGACTGCAATTCCACGTCAATGTCTCTTGTTGCCATTGCACACCCGCCCTACTGGCCTTTACAATAGAGTCTGCGCACTAGCAAGGGCTATGCAGATAGCTGATGTGCGACAAACAACGAGTGAACCACACATGAAGTCCGGATCGCTGTGACTAGACTTGGCAGGCTGGCCAGTCTACACGAGTAGGACAGTGACGTAAGAATACACTCACCTTTCCACATGCTGAAGTCGTCTTGAGATTTGGAGAGTGTGAACTTGGATAATCACTCATGGTGGAGAATCAGTATGCGCCCGTTTGGAGGCTTGACATGATACACAATCTCCTGGGTGGCACATTAGATAGATATAAGCTAATTGAGTTTATGATGTAGGTAGTATTTAGTCACGGGGTGACACTTAGTAAAGTAAGTGTGTGAAAGTAGGCACGGTGAGTCCAGACTCACTGGAGGCTGAAAGTGTCATACGGGAACCGGACACTGCCAGGCTCGTGAGTCTGGGGACGAGGCTAGGGTAACACCCACTGTGTATACACACACGCACACACACACACATGCATGCAACACACACACATGCATGCAACACACACACACACACACACACACACACACACACACACACACACACACACACACACACACACACACACACAAGGTACATAGCAGGAAGGGTTTAGTGCACTTTATGTAACAGCGTGAGACCATGTATCACAGACTTACCCAGACGGGAGAATGAATCTATAATTAGAACTAGTGTATATGTTCGTGTAACACTGTCTAATAGACGAGCGAAGTCTTTAGTACCTGGTCGGTTAACAATGGTTGCGTAGCAATAATTTCTGTCAAACTTACTAGAGCACAGTTTATTAGAATAACACGTGACGGTGATGTAAGCACTTTTACCTATGTCATTGACCTCGAAAATACCTGATTTGATAAATCAGTAGGGCAATTTATGTCAGGCCACATTACATCACTTTCTATTTAGTGCTTTCATATTTGTGTGAGTGTCATAGTGACATGTGTGGCTTTAGCAGTGGTTTGTGTTTATTGGTTTGCTAGGAACAAGAAGCAGTGATAGAGACTGCGGCTGCTGTAGCGGATACTGAAGCTGAAGCCGAGCTTCTGGAGGAAGAGATAGAGGAGAGCGTTAGGATGGGAGTGAAAGATGGGGAGGTCAGAGATTCTCATTATGCAAGTGCTGTAGTGTGTTTTGCTTATTTAGTGTAGCTGGGAAAATAGGCAGATAGAGATGGTGGGTGGGTGGCAGACCAAGACAGACAAATAGACAGAAAGATAAGCAGGCAGGCAAGCAATGCTTGGGCTGTTCGTTTGAGGTGGCTGTGACAGACTTGAGGGTTTGATTATGTTTGCAAACTGTGGTTGCTATTTAGATGTTTAATTGTGGGTGTTAAGCTTAGCGGGCTAATGGATGTATAAATGGGTGTGGCATTGTAGCGCGCGCTACGTAGTATTGTCTGTTTAAAAGTTTTGAATTCTGCAAATACAAAATGACTAAATAAATAAACAATTAATTAGCTACATGTACCTGTCCAAATTGTCAAGTGGCAAGACTGCAGATTTCGAAACACGAATAGCTGTAATGCACGGTGTAAGTACACTTGTGGATTGTATGTTATTGCAACAATTTGATAATTAGAGTTTTGCAATGGCAGTACAGTATGGCTTGTAAATCGAGTGTGTGTGTGTTTTATTATTGAACAGTAGAGTTCCCGTATATTTGGTAGAACTCTCGTATGTATGTGCAAACTCTGGTATGTAGAGCAACCACTCCCTTATTTATACCATTTTGTAGGTAGACAAATACATAAACTATAATATGAGTCACCAATATGTGACAGTGACATGATACTGTTTAGCATGGTTGATATAATGAATTTTCTTGTTTACAGACTCCACCAGGTGAAGGCAAATCCAAGAAAGCAGCATTGAGTTTTTTTGATTAGTTGGCTGGTGTGCCCTAATTGGCAGGTATAAATTGCTTTAATTAATTTGAGGCAGTTGAACAGACAACGACAGACAATTGACGTGAATAGAAATGCTTGAGATGAGGATAGAAGAAAGGCAGAAGTCACACTTGGAAAGCAGATGACATTGACTGTAGATATACTTTTACATCATATGATTGTGGCTTACTGTACAGCCTTGCAGTCCCAGACCTTGGTGTTTGTATTTAGAAATTGATATTTGATTCTAACTCTTAACTAAATGTTTGTCTATCTCAGGGAGTTGTGTCACTGTGTGTGTGTGTGTGTGTGTGTGTGTGTGTGTGTGTGTGTGCATGTGTGGGGCGCGGTGGAGCAGATGGTAGAGCATTGGTGAAGACATCCGGGATCTTGTATTCCATGATGAGGGTTGAAGGTTCGATCCTGGCGGAGGCGACACTGTCGCAGTTTCCTTGAGCGAGAAACTCACCCACACTTGCTTCTCTCGACTCAGGAGTATAAATGAGTACCTGGTCATTGGCTGGGGTGGACAAGACTGCTGGCTTGGCAGCAATATCATGCAGCAGACGGGTACGTGTGGGCCTTGGTGTCCAGTCCCAGAGCTGCGCCATTGTCAGTGCCCCTGGATGACTCTGGCCAAGCTCTAGGTGGATTGTAGCGCTGGCCCCAAGACTCCACGTAGCGCATGGAGGCCCTGTCTCTAGAGGCAGGGGATCTATCTCTGCAACTGACCTCAGGTCGACGTTGAAAGACGTGGAGGGCTTAACATTTGTCCATTTGTGTGTGTGTGTGTGTGTGTGTGTGTGTGTGTGTGTGTGTGTGTCAAGGGGTGTGTCCACATGTATAGTGACCTCATGACAAACAGCAACTTCTCACTTACTTACCTTTTGTCTAGAAATTCACTTGCTACTCTTTCCATTAGGCTTTTGGTTTCAGGAAGAGCAGCAGTTCGAGTGTGTCAAGACATTGTTTTGTCATTAGAATAGAAAGTAGTTTTAGCTAAGTGTTGAGAGTTTTAAGCGTGATTATGATAGACTTTATGAAATTCTGATTAACTTAGAGCGTGTTGAAGTAAGTTGTGTTGAAGGTACGCAAGCCTCTCTACTATCTATGGCTTTCTACTAACTTGTGCACATACTGCTAGTCTTCGCGTACCCGTCACCACTGCACGTGAGGCGCGACGTAGACCGCCATTTAGTGGTAAATCTAGCTGAATATTTTAGTTACAAATGCTGTTCACACAAATCCTCCGTTTTCGGTAACGCACTCTAACTGGTGGTTGTCTAGCCGCGTAATGTATGTATGCATATGGCAGCTAAACGTATTATGGTAGTTAATTAAAATGCGCTTGCGCACAGCTTTGGTTACCCGCCCATGACGCCTCTAGGTCCACTGTCATTTCAAACGCTATTTTATCACGATATAATTACTTTGAAGTAAGATGTATCGCTAGGTAGTAGAATTAGAGCTCACCACGTGACTACATCAGCGCGAGCACACACACACACAGTGACACACACACACACACACACACACACACACACACACACACACACACACACACACACACACACACACACACACACAATGATAAAACATTCAAAGTCATGAGTACTGTACAACACAAAAACTGAGCACAACCCCGTAAGTCGTAACCCAAAGGCAGATATTCAGTCTCTCCCACGGGCATGTAGGCTGCCCTAAAATGTGCAACCCTTGCGCTCAATCTCTTAACTACGTGGTTAGCAATGGTGGATCTAGAATTTCTCAAACGGGGAACCCTTTAGGCTCCTAATATTTTGATAGTATGACGTCACAAAACAAAAATCATCATACAGTCTGCGCATGCTCACATGCCTCCTAACCATTTCTATTGACTACTTCTGGGTCGAAAACGAAGGGGACGTAAATGCTGCACACCCTCTAGATCCGCCACTACGTTGTGTAGGCCTGTCTGCTACACAAAAGGCTAACATCCAACGTAGACTCATTGCTCAGCAACCTACACGTCACCAATTGGTCAAACAAGCTTCAAATGTATGGGCGGCCTCGGCTAGTCATCTGCATTCAGACTTGCTTCATTGCAACTAAAGGTTATTCGCTTACAACAGCAACAGTTAGTCACGCACAGTCAAAGTCCAATAGCGTCGCTTGGACACTGCGTCTAGATACTACGAACTAAACGTAAAACTACAAAGCGCCCCAAACCTTCCTTCAAGCGTCAGTAATAGCAAATCCATTCAACACGAGCGTCAGTTGGTATCATTTCATGCTTGTTCATGTTTTGTTTCCTCCACACGTCTCGTCATCATCGCTATCTGAGCCTCCAGTCGCGCTACCCTCTGTAATAGTCGATTCCTGTCGGTGTGCAAGGCGTTCGTTTGCACTAAAAGCTCGTCTACCAACTGCTCGGTCTCGCTCCGTCGTTCCCTCGGTCTCTGCACTGCAGGAAGAGAACGTCGACGCGCAACAACTGCCGGCGTCGTATCCCTAACTTGTTGTTCATTTCGCGCAGGTCTAGAGAGTGAACGACCTCTAGAGGTATCCACATACGGGATATGCGGAACAGTGTGCCTGTTCTCTTCCAGTTGCGCTACCTCCAGTGCGCTTAGCCCGCGTTTATTCCTCATTGACCAATCAGCTCCGTGCTCGCTCAGTAGACGGATACAGTCGACGCCCGAGTAAGTGGCTTGAGCGGCAAGCAAATGACAAGGAGTGTCTCCCTTTCTGTCCGCCACATTTACGTCTGCACTGTGGCTGAACAACACCTCACACATACGCCACGACCCGTACTGCATGCCGTAGATAATTGCCTCGTGGAGGGAAGTCCGTCCGTCGTTGTTACAAGCGTTTGTGTCGGCGCCATGAGCTACCAGCGTTCCCGCCGTTTCAATATGGCCGCGCCTAGACGCCAAATGAAGAGGCCGGTTACCGTCTTCGTCTTCTACGGCCACATTCGCATTGTAGGACAGTAGAGTTTTGCACAAGTAGGACGAGTCTTGCTCGAGGCCGGCTGCTGTGTGTAATGCCGTCTGTCCATTGCGGTTGACCGCATTGACGTTAGCTCCACACTCTAGCAACGTCTCAACCGTTAGAGGGTCGTTCTGGGCTGCGGCAACGTGTAAAGCTCGATTGCTACCCGAGCCGGCCACGTCGATGTTGTCTGCTGTGATGAGGAGTTTGCATGTGGCTGGAGAGCAGTGATTGTAAGCAGCGAGTATTAGAGGTGTGTTGCCTTGATGATCTCTGGCTGTCACATCAGCTCCTTGACTGACAAGAAGTTCGCAGACGTCCGTGTGGCCGCCTAGAGCTGCCTGGTGAAGCGGCTGGCGTCCGTGTTTGTCTCGCATGTTGATGCTCGCGTCTTGTTGTAGCAAAACCTCGCAAATAAGTAACCGTCCTTCTCTGGCTGCGTAGTGCAAGCCTGTTTCTTGACACTGCCCACCTATGCTGTTGACTTCACTCCACAGTTTGCTCGGATCAGATCCCATCTTATACAAACTGATCTTCTGATGATTAGTGTGGATGTTGCAGCTCTAGAAGTGGCGAAAGTTTGTCGTAAACAGACGACGACCAGACTGCACTCTTTGATCTCCAAACTCTTAATTCAAGCCGCTATAGAGACCTAGAAGAAAGCGACGACAGTTTTACGGCTGAGAGTTGCCTAGCACAGGCAGAGTGCTCCTCAGCAAACTAGCAAAGTGTCGAACATGATCAAGCTGCGCGTTTGTGTACAGTAGCAAAAAATGCAAAACAATGGTGTTGGTTGAAAATGTCCCTTTAATTAAGGCTTTAACTATACCGGAGCATGTTACCTACTAGATGGTGGGTCAAGCTCAACTCTTTAAAAATTGTGATGTTTCGACTATTTGGATGGTGAGACTTGCAGTTCAACGGAAACACCGCGCAAGAGAAGTCGTTTCCTTTCAATTAATTACATGGACTTCTCATAGATCTTTTCATTTCAGCTTTCACTCTCACACTGCACTGTATACCTCTCCTTCACTGTCCTTTCTTACATCGACTTCGCGCTCCCTCTACATGCACTCTCTATTTGCTAACACCGCCTACACATTTCTCAAACACTGACTTGATTACAGGTAAACACATGCAGTTTCATGTAACTTCAGCTTCCTATTGCCATCAATAACCGCGTCTCAAAAGTTGAAAGCACTAACCAATATGTAGGCTTGCATGAGCTTGCAACAATAAGGCAGTTCGATCCCTACAAACAAACTTGTAACAACTGACGATTCAGCAATGCAAAATTCCAATCAAAGATTCCAACAACTACGTCATTGGACCACCAAAATTGAGGAAGTCACCTGCTGGGATTTACATTTATGAGACCTTGTAGATTGTCCTAAGGGCCACACCTACTAAACTATTGGGGCAATGGCCTCCCCAGCCCCTATTCAGCAACGTTACTGATTCCAATCGTTTCAGCAAAGACTCCAAGCAAGGACACACATAGCAATGACTGCATGTAACATGGCAGCTCTAGCAAAACAGTGCAATCTACTACAGACTTTCCTCACCAGTGCTACACGTTCTTTCAGTTCCTTCTTTCCCTTTGAGAGCTCAAGCTACCAGAGAGACAAAACCCAACCTGCGACGCGTACACAAGGCGGATATAAAGGCAGACTGACGCAACTCCCTTGAGCAACCAGCCTATATTTGTACTGTAGTCATGAGTTATGCTGCCCCATGCTTGAAACTAAAGGCGGCGCATACTCTTCGCACCAACCAGACAACAACAGCACACCCAAGTGTTCTATTTCTACCCCATTAAGTACGTTCGTACAGCTAGTTTACGGAGAAATTACACAGAAAGGGGTTGCCTCATATCCGTCGTTTCCTACACGCAACTTAGAGCCATGCATGGGCACCCATCCGTGTTGTCTAGTGTAGAAACAGTGAGGAAATATGACGCATCAACTCTCTCCACACCCTCACACATTATAAAATTCAACGCGAGAGAATGTCCCAAACTGGGCATTCCCCATGAGTTAGAAAGCGGCGACGTCTAGAAGCTGCAAATAAGACGGCGAACAATCAAAAGGTAATGTACGGGTAGTATAATGAGTGGCAAGCCCCTAGGGAGTGTAAATTGCTGGAAGATGGAGAGTAAAGTGATGAAGGTTGGACGCCATCCATACAGTCAGGGATGGGTAGTCACCGTCAACACGTGACTGCTGCTTACAGACGGTTATGAACGCGGACAAAACGACAGACAGAGAGACAAACAGACAAACACACACTCACTCACACACACACACACACACACACACACACACACACACACACACAAATTTTCCCATGATCACCATCTATTGCATTCTCATCAACTACTCTTTATCATCCTCTTCTACAATTGAGCGACTGAGAGCAAGATCCCAGTAGTGTTCAACACCGTACTTCCTGAGATGGTCTCGAGCAAAAACCTCTGCAGCCACTTGCTTGATTTTCCAGTCAATAAAGCTGCGTTCTTTGTTTGTTCCCTGAGAGAGTAAAGATCACGTAAAATTGTTGGTGGTCTTCATGGGAATTCACTTTGAGAGCGATGATGTGACTTAAGCTTACCTCCCATACAAGATCACATTTGTTCTCTTCACTGGACTGTTTGTCGCTGTCTCGAGCACGACCTGTAGGAAAAGTCAAAGTAGTCTTAGCAATTGTGTAGATTAGCGAGATGTGTGTGTGTGTGTGTGTGTGTGTGTGTGTGTGTGTGTGTGTGTGTGTGTGTGTGTGTGTGTCAGTCTGTCTGTCACTCAGCTGTTCTGGTCAGGTCACCACTTCACTACACCACCATACACCATCAGTATCACACACATCACACACAATCACCTTTCTTCTGCTGTTCCCACTTTACCCTATGCAACATTAGTTTCTTATACTTCTTCAAAGCCTTTGGCCCTAAACCGAACACACATCATTGACCACACCTACACATGTTACATTACACCAGTAGCAACCTCCTTCAACGATAACAAGATTGACGTCCTTAAAAAGTATCGTACATCCTGTTAAATGATATTGTTGTGCATTCATATCAACCTTGAACTTGTGTGCAGGATTGCTGAGATCTCGAACTCTATAATACAAACAGTACGTGCATGCATGCTTAGTGAGGATGCGAAGTGGAAAAGATGGTTGACAAATGATTACCTGAAGACGGCAACATGCACTCCAAGTGATGTGTCTTCAATGATTTTCTTTAATACTTTTGCTTTGCGTTCGTCTTTGGTTAGCTTCCTGGCTGCATTGGCTTCTTCGTGTTTTCTGGAGAACAAGACGATGATGTGTAAAAACATTACATCAATGTCTGTCTGTCTATTTGTCTGTCAGTCTGTCCATCCTCGGTCTGTCTGTCTGTCCGTCCCTCCGCCTGTCTGTCTCTCCGTCTGTATGTATGTATGCATGTCCTATCAATAAAAGCTATCCAAAATAGGTACTCACCTCTGTCTCTCTGCCATTTGTGCTCTCACATGAGCTTCAATTTTGGTTGGATCTTGTATAGCTTCATTGCCCAATACTCTCATCAGATTTGAGATTTTAACTAGAAATACAATTTCATTATTCATTTTCATATAAAATCTGATGTATTGTGAGACGCATCCCTCCAATACAATGTCTCTGGTGTATTGTGAGATGCATCCCTCCAATACAATAGTCTAGTGTATTGTGAGATGCATCCCTCCAATACAAAAGTCTAGTGTATTGTGAGATGCATCCCTCTAATACAATAGTCTAGTGTATTGTGAGATGCATCCCTCTAATACAATAGTCTAGTGTATTGTGAGATGCAGCCCTCCAACACAAAAGTCTAGTGTATTGTGAGATGCATCCCTCCAATACAATAGTCTAGTGTATTGTGAGATGCATCCCTCCAATACAAAAGTCTAGTGTATTGTGAGATGCATCCCTCCAATACAATAGTCTAGTGTATTGTGAGATGCATCCCTCCAATACAATAGTCTAGTGTATTGTGAGATGCATCCCTCTAATACAATAGTCTAGTGTATTGTGAGATGCATCCCTCCAATACAATAGTCTAGTGTATTGTGAGATGCAGCCCTCCAATACAAAAGTCTAGTGTATTGTGAGATGCATCCCTCCAATACAATGTCTCTAGTGTATTGTGAGATGCATCCCTCCAATACAATAGTCTAGTGTATTGTGAGATGCATCCCTCCAATACAATAGTCTAGTGTATTGTGAGATGCAGCCCTCCAATACAATAGTCTAGTGTATTGTGAGATACATCCTTCCAATACAATAGTCTAATGTATTGTGAGATGCATCCCTCCAATACAAAAGTCTAGTGTATTGTGAGATGCATCCCTCCAATACAATAGTCTAGTGTATTGCGAGATGCAGCCCTCCAATACAATAGTCTAGTGTATTGTGAGATGCATCCCTCCAATACAATAGTCTAATGTATTGTGAGATGCATCCCTCCAATACAATAGTCTAGTGTATTGTGAGATGCATCCCTCCAATACAATAATCCAACCTTTTGGTGGAGGTGGTGGCTCTAATCCCAACTGTATCTTCTCCTGCTTCTCTTTCTCCACATCACGTCGGCGTTGAGACCTCAACTTTTTCCTCTCCTAACCAACCTCATTACATCACAATAGAAATATCTTACAACCAATGCTTACCTTCTTTGTCATGATAATAGGCAGTGGCACAACTCTCCTTGGTTCAGCTGTAGACATCAATGATTAAATAGTTGATCACGTGATCACTAAAACTATGACCTGGTGGCCTCCTTTGGATGGGATGTTCAATAAGATTAGTGATTCCTCTGTACTTTGTACTAATTGGGTCTCGGCCGTCTGTAATATTAATTACAATATCGGCATATCTGAATACATTAAGGTATTGATTGACATAATGTGAAATAATTTGTTTAGGTGGAAAGGTACGACTGACGTTTCATTGGGAAGAATGACAGCATCCCACCACTCGACATCAGGAATAGGGTCATCATCCTAACACATGGAAAGAAACACACTAGTTGATTAGTCAAACAAACCACTGACACAAAGACAGACAAACAGACAGACGGACAAATGAATAGATGGACAGACAGACAGACAAACAGACAGATAAACAGACAGACGGACGGACAGACAGACACAAACAGACAAGACAGTCAAACAGACAGACAGACAGACAGACAGACAAACAGACAGACAGACAGACAGACAGACAGACACAGGTAGACACACATTCACAAGAATAGACTACCGCACAAACATATAAATTGTGATCACTACACACTCACCTCTTGATTGGGAGCAATAAGTGCCAAACGAGTTGCAGTCGAAATTGACGATTTCTTTGATACCGACGAGATCTCGCTCTGTAGCTTCTCAAGCTGAGCCTACACACACACACACACACACACACACACACACACACACACACACACACACACACACACACACACACACACACACACATTAACTTAGTACAAGTTAACAGTAACAAGATAAGCCAAACTTTCTTACTTTTGCTCTCAGTTTCTGAGCCAGTTGCTCAAACTTGCCTTTCTCGTGAAATGTGAATGATCTCTTTGATCGTACGTGAAACCCTCCACTAAGAAATAAACAGCTTTTACGTATAAGAGACTCAAAGCAATAGAAAGAAATTAACATAGAAATACATGCAAGCAACAATAACCATACTAATAGACAGACAAACAGACAAACACCGAGACAGACAAACAGACAGACTAATACTGAGACAGACAAACAGACAGATAGATGGACAAACAGACAGATAGACAGACAAACAGACAGACAAACAGACAGACAGACAGACAGACAAACAGACAGACAGACAAACAGACAGACAGACAAGCAAACAAACAAACAGACAGACAAGCAGACAAACAAGCAGACAAACAAACAGACAGACAGACAGACAAGCAGGCAGACAGACAGACAGACAGACAACAGACAGGCAGCCAGACAAACATGCAATAACTCTCAGCTTGTTTCTCACCGAACTCTCAAGTCGTAGTAAGGATTCTGTGATGTATCCTCAACCTTCGGCTTCTCCATCTTAAACAGTTCCTGCTTCTTTGCACGGATATTTGCCTACACACATACACACACTAACATTTGACAAAGCAAACTAGCAAGAAAATCAACAAAGACAAATACACAGACAGACAGACAGACAGACAGACAGATTGTTCTATTCTCTCCCAAACTGTAAATGTAACAATTGCAAAAATGAAAGCATCCTAAACATTAACAGAAACTATTGAAATGTCTGAAGTCATAGCTATTATCCTAATGAACGTAGTGCTGAATATCTACATCAAAGAAATAATCATCTATCTTACCTACATGCACTCTACTTTCCTTCTTTAATATAACTCTAGCATTACATTTCTGAATAATTATAGAAATGTGTCTACGCCATCTCGTCCTGAAGTCGGCTTCAGTACTTCTGCCTTCCGAATCTTTTGATTTCTTTGAGAGTGAGTTCAGGAAGTTATCAGCCTCCTGACCCCAGAACCCAAAGTGTTCAAAGACCAGAGGAACTAAGTTAGGTGTTGTGCCATCCTGAACTGACGGAGCTTCGTATTTGTTTTTCTTCTCATCTCAAGCCTCTCAGCTGCATAGCCTGCCTCTTTAGATGCTCTATTTAGGATGTCTTTGCTCCAAGGATGAGTCATGCTTATGTCCAACTCTGTGCTTGATTCATCGTACATCAAAATATCTGGGCGATTCTCACATTCTGTATATTGTTCTCTTGACTCCTTGCAATGGTGCAGTTAGAGCTCGTTCAACCAACTGCACCATCCTGACACTACAGAATCGTGTCGCCAGACTGGTCCTCCCCCAAACTTGCCGGTGAGAAGACGATACCCAGTTCCATCCAATTCTACTCCACATTCACATTTGTTTATGCATGACTTTATTAAAAGGCATTGGTAGACCGAGCCTCAGGAAGGATGCTAGACGGAAATCCTTTGCAATAAGTGCACAAGACAGATAATGAGCTGCACTCAAGAGGCCAATTTCTGAGCTTAGTTTGTGCTGAAGCTTACCCTTTGTAGCTGAAAGGGTTGACAATGATTGAGACCTCGGTGTTTCATCATCTCCTAATCTAATTGGAGGCAAGGACTTGACAGCTGAATGAATGTCGAAGCTAAGTGAAGAGGATGTGGAATCATTTTCCACCAAATCTTGAATACGTTGTGAAAGTGAGGAAAAGCGATTAGGCAAATCTCTGACAGATTGAGCCCATGAAGAGACGTATGCCGAGCATTTACTCTTGTAGACTTCAGATAAGCCAAACCCACCCAATTTGATGTTTAATGAGGCTTGATTCCAGGTGAAATCATCAATAGAGTCTAAGCCCAATATCTGCACAAAGGCAGACCAGGTCATGGCATCATGTAGTTTCGCAGCATATTCAAAAGAATAAGGAGACATGCATCTAGCTAAGTAGTTCGTCTGAGTCACGTGGCAAAATCTTAGCAAGAGAGTTGCACTCTGAGGGCACCTTAACTTTACGAGCTCAGAGAGCGTGACCTGAATTAGCGATCTTAGAGCATCTAGTTTGCACAAACTGGTCGCAGCCGATGAGAATCCCTAGAATCTCTGTGCCATGTGAGACCACAGGAGCAAAACCAAAGATTGTACAGAATCTGACGTATTGAACAACTCGCACTTTTTCTTGTTGACTATTGAACAGACAGACAGACAAACAGACAGACAGACAGACAGACACACACACACAGTCATGCCTAGTTCAACGTACCTTCAAGGTTGGTATCCGTCTGGTCAGTTGAATGGCTTTTCCTGACTCGTCAACCGTTCTTCCTTTGTCGTCAAGAATGAGAGGAGCTGGTTTGGCTTGTTCAAGCAGTTTCCTATAGAGACGAGAACGCAGAGACGGTGAGGAAGGTTTGTGGCATGAATAGTTGGTTGATACTCACTCTGGGTCAGATATTAGCTTGGCAGCTCCAAGATTGCTAAGCTGAGAAATGAGAACAAAACAGTCAACAGACAAACAAACAAACAGACAGACAGACAGACAGACAGACAAACAAAAAAAATATATAAATAATAAATAAAAAATAAAAAATAAAAATATTAAATAAATAAATAATAAATAAAGATATACAAATAAAATAAGTAAACAAACAACCAAAGACAGATGCTTACCAAGCTTGGTTTCGCAGCCAGTGTCTGCTGAATCTTGGCATTCAGCTCTGCAGCCTTACGAGCTTTCTCTACAAAAATGGACATACTAACTAATTTACAGAGTGACAAACAGACAGACAAACCGACACACAGACAGACAAACAGACAGACAGATAGACAGACAGACAAACTTGCACGCATATATACAGACAGACAGACAGTTGGACAGACAGACAGACAGACAGACAAACTTGCACGCATACATACAGACAGACAGACAGTTGGACAGACAGGCAGACAGACAAACTTACGCATATACAGACAGACAGACGGACAGATAAACAGACAGACAGTCAGACAGAGACAAACAAACAGACAGACACACAGACAGACAAACTTACACACAAACACAGACAAACAGACACACACACACAGACATAAAAGGACAGACAGACAGACAGACAAACAGACAACATACACACAAAACACCAATAGCCACGTATCTAACCAACAGCTTCCTGCATAAGAGCATCTCTGTGTGAAATAGCTGGAGTAGAAATCGGATGCATTCCTGCTGATGTGGCCGATTGCAACACGTTACCTCCGCCTACAACACTGGGCACTCCAGTCTACAGTCAATACATCACAATCAATATATCACACACACATGGTTGCATGTCACCATCACAGTCTGCTGCTAGTCTGTCTGTCTGTCTGTCTGTCTATCTGTTTGTCCATCCATCTGTCTGTCTGTCTGTCCATCTGTCTATCTATTTGTCCATCCATCCATCTGTCTGTCTACCTGTCTGTCCATCCAGCTGTCTGTCTGTCTATCTGTTCGTCCATCCATCCATCTGTCTGGCTGCGTGTCTGTCCATCTGTCCATCTGTTTACCTGTCTGTCCATCCATCTGCCTGTCTCTCTGTTTGTCTATCCATCCATCCATCTGTCTGTCTACATGTCTGTCCATCCATCTGCCTGTTTGTCTGTCTGTCTTCCTGTCCATCATCTGTCCGTCTGTCTATCTGTCCGTACATCCATCCATCTGTCTGACTGTGTGTTTGTCCATCTGTCTATCTGTCCATCCATCCATCTGACTGACTGTGTGTCTGTCCATCTGTCTGTCTGTCTGTCTATATATTTGTCCATCCATCCATCCATCCGTCTGTCTGTCTGTCTGTACACACAAAAACACAAGACCACCACTCACTCCTATCTGCAGCTGCTGTTTTCTCGCCTCAATCTGCTTCATTGTTGTCTCCATTACATCATCAATCTAACAACCAACCAACACTCCCACAAATAAAACACAACATACTCTAGTAACGTGCCCACCCACCTAACTCATACAGTCTCGTTCAAACAATAAATTGTGTGGGTGTGTGCATGTGTGTGTGTGTGTGTGTGTGTGTGTGTGTGTGTGTGTGTGTGTGTGTGTGTGTGTGTGTGTGTGTGACATCATCATACCAACCTGTGATCGTGTGAGTCCAGCTGCATTCACCGGTTCCTCAACAGCATACGGCACATTAGAAATGTCTTCATCATTTAAGTCAAAACGACTAAAATATAACAACACAGTCAACACTATTTGTGTTATTGTAGTTTGATGTTTTGGATAACTAAGGGACTAACGTTCTTAGCCGCTTCTTTGGTTCTTTGCCAGAGTCACCGACAGCCTCAGAAAAGCCTTCCTATAGTGTGAGAAGAAGTCAAGCTACGAAGTAACAGCAAGAAAGGCAAACAGTCATGCAGACACAGAGAGACAGACAGACAAACAGACAAACAGACAGACAAATGGAGACAGACAGACAGACAGACATACAGACAGACAGACAAACAGAAGGACAGACAAACAGATGGACAGACAAATAGACTGACAGACAAAAACCCGACAGACTGACAAAGAGCACTCATACCCTCTTCCTTTTTCGTCCTGTGGATTCTCCAGCAGTGCGGGACTGTTTGATCTAAAACAACTGTGGTTGGTCTCTGTTGCATACTATTAAGCCACAGCTACTTATGAGTATGATACCTGCTCAACTTTGTCTGAAAGTTTATCAACAAAAGATGGAGCAAGATCATCCAACAATGTTCTCAGATGTACTAAAATAAAGCAACAAAATTATATTGTAAAAACGCATCCTTCCATACTCTAATGTATTGTGAGATGCATCCCTCCAATACAATAGTCTAGTGTATTGTGAGATGCATCCCTCCAATACAATAGTCTAGTGTATTGTGAGATGCATCCCTCCAATACAATAGTCTAGTGTATTGTGAGTTGCATTTGTGCAATACAATAGTCTAGTGTATTGTGAGATGCATCCCTCCAATACAATAGTCTAGTGTATTGTGAGATGCATCCCTCCAATACAATAGTCTAGTGTATTGTGAGATGCATCCCTCCAATACAATAGTCTAGTGTATTGTGAGATGCATCTCTCCAATACAATAGTCTAGTGTATTGTGAGATGCATCCCTCCAATACAATAGTCTAGTGCATTGTGAGATGCATCCCTCCAATACAATAGTCTAGTGTATTGTGAGATGCATCTCTACAATACAATAGTCTAGTGTATTGTGAGATGCATCCCTCCAATACAATAGTCTAGTGTATTGTGAGATGCATCCCTCCAATACAATAGTCTAGTGTATTGTGAGATGCATCCCTTCAGTAGAATAATCATATCCCAATACAACAGAACACGTCATATTTGTCCTTTACACGCAATTTTCTCTTTTTCCAAGTTCTTGCTGACACAGTCCATAGCGGCGCTAACAACCGCAGTTTCCGGAAAACCAAGCACATCGCTAGTAATCGACGAAACGTAAGGCCTCAGCTCGTCCAACTCCTGACGTGAGAGCGCCATTAGCATAACATACGGGATGTCCTTAACATCCCTCCAAAACTTGCCGACCCGGATACCGGCTATTTACTTACGCGCTTGCGCTAACATTACACATTGCACTGCAAGCCCGGATGCAGAGGCACGTGATTCGCGACTATGGCGAAAACTTATGATTACTTGTTCAAGCTGCTTCTCATCGGAGACAGCGCCGTTGGAAAAACTTGCATTCTCTTCCGTTTCTCCGAAGACGCCTTCAACTCGACCTTCATCTCAACGATCGGTGAGTGAGAGAAGGGCGTGGTGACATCACCTTTCATCACCGTTTTCTCGCCATCCGTAGGGATCGACTTTAAGATACGCACGGTGGAGTTAGAAGGAAAGAAGATCAAGCTGCAGATATGGTGAGTGAATTGTTCGCGCGCGTCGTTTGGCGGTGAGAGGCGATTTGAGTATGAGGGGCCCCGGGGCCGGTGGAGCGGGAGGTTGGACGGTGAATGAATTGTGACGATTCGGTCGTGATGATGAGAGAGTTGTTGGACGTCGGAGTGTTGTGTTGTGTTGTTTCTGTCGGCGTGTGAGGTTAGGAGGTTATGATAGTTGTGGGTTAGAAAGGGTGGGACTTGAGTTATGGTTCTGTGTCGGTTCGTCTGTCTCGTCGTCTGTCCATGGGTGTCTAGACTCTGACATTTGTTGTCTGGTGTGTGTGTGTGTGTGTGTGTGTGTGTGTGTGTGTTTGTGTGTGTGTGTGTTTGTTTGTCTGTGTGTCTGTCTGTGTCTGTCTGTCTGTCTGTCTGTCAATACATTTATTTCCATTACAATAAAATTTCCATCAAATTCTAAAAGCAAACCTAAAGTCCACTACATAATAACTACTACATAACACTGCGAAATAGTGGCCAGACATCGGACATTTACCGACCAAACGAAGCATTTGTCCGGCCGTTTGTGATTTCGCCGGACATTTTGTCCAGTGACGTAGCGTCAGGTGTGGAATTCCGTATGAGCAACCCATGTCCTCACGCATCCCAATGTCATGTCAACAAACGTAGTTTCCAGAGTTCGTGCATGAAACAAACGCAAACAGCCACTCGTCGTACGTGGACAGTACTGTATAGCTGCATGTGTATTTTGTTAAATCCCGGATGTGGGCGCTCAAGTACACACGCTGGGGCTCCGAGGGTTGTGTGTGCAACAGAATGCATCGGACAGCCATGGGTCATACTAGATACGTGTACAGTACACTGTGAATGTGGCAGGATAGGAAACTCAGAGATACTTGCGTGTAATGTTTCCTGTAGGGGCTAGAAGAACCTGAAGACAAATACGTTGATAGGATAGCAAAGTCACTGAACTAAAAACTGCTACTAGCGTAGTATAGTGCATGTTCTTGGAGTGATTGCAGTTTTCACATCTAGAGGTATGGTGCATATGTGGACGAAGATGATGTTTGGTACAGCAGTTGAAGAACTGAACAGGCATGCAGGATTTTACGCGGATGGGTTTGTAGCCAGGGCAGAGTCTAGCTGTTAGACGAAGCGATGATAACCTGTCTCTCTCTTCATTGCTATCTCAAACAATGGCCACTTTCTTTAGTCAGGCTTTTTTTAGTAATTTGTCAAGTAGGCTGTACTAATTGCATGCATATCTTATGACTCTTTTAGCAAAGGCATGCAAAGTGTCATCTAGAGCCATGAAACCTAGCACTTGGTCAAGCATCCTCGAGCTAGCTGTGGTGGCAAGTGTCTTTTGTCGACCTGTTCGTGCTGTGTATTCCAAGAGATTTGGTTTGGCAACACAAATACATGGACACGTGTACCAACCTCGAATTACTGCGGCAACCCATGATAATCGTCATGAATTGATCCACTACAGTAACCATCAACTAGATCTGAATGGGGAAACATATGCCTCCACCCAGACCACTTTGTTCCTTGTGCTTGTATATCCAGTGTGGTGGACTCAGATGTTAGAAAAAAAGATGTGGTGGGATCAGTGTGTGTACACGTTCGCTTGCACGTGTCATTGTTACACTCCTCGAGGAGGTGTTGCAAGGTCTTTACTCCCAAACAGGTGTCCATTGGACCCGGCAAGAATGCATGTAACCCTTGTGGTGGAAACTTTCGGTCTTTGGTCGTCTCACAGTCTCTTGAAATCAATTGCACGGAGATCAGCACTGCATAACCACGTGACCGTTAGCCACACCACCTCACACCTCCATCAACAGTTGTCCATCAAACTTTGGCTTTATAATTCTAAGATGGTTTTAGAGAGACTAGCATTCGACAGTAGGGAAGATATTTAGTTAATTTGGGATAGTTGTGAATTGTAAGTGATGAGTAGTATTTGCCAAGATTGGAATATCCGACCAGACGTTTCTAATGTCCGGCAGATTTTGA